>NC_056750.1:131679226-131794226 GCF_019279795.1 Protopterus annectens
AATTTCTTACATTCTTTATGACATAGGCAAATTTACATTCATATAAGAGTAATCAAACTATATTAACATACGAAACATTATACTTTACATATATTGCTATATATTGTATAACCTAAGCAGCATTACATAAATTATTCAATTTCTACTTCATTTTTTTAAACAAGAAACATCTTTAGTAAACCATCAGTTACTACACAGGCAATCATATATTTACATAAATGAAAACAAATCACACAGACACAATCCTAGTTGCAAGCATTTTACATCACAAACTATACTGAGACACTCCCAGTTGCAAACATTACATGGCTGATTTAAGTCCTGATGAATTTTAAATCTCATTCCTCCCTTGTATGTATTTTTTTCCCACACTTTCCATTTTTTTCTTATGTAGTTTGCTTGTACTGTTTTCTAAAGATCTCATTTCCAGTTGTTTTATCTCTGTTACTACATTCACTACTTCCAGTATAGTTGGTTTACATTTTGATTTCCATTTTTGTTATTGCTTTTTTGGCAGCCACCATTATTAGACATGACATGGCCTTACTACATCTAGGCAATTTCGATTCTGTGTCATAGCTCAGGAAAATCATCTCCATCAGACTAATCTGCCCACCCAGCATCTCCAACAGTGTATCCCATTGGGAATCCTTAAAGTTTACCAACTCAGTGCATTTCCAGAAAATATGTTCCCAATTACCTTTCTTCCCCTTCACACCTCTAACATTTGCTGTCTGCCAGAGGAAGAATTCTCTGGAATCTATCTGGGGTATAAAAATATCTATGTAAACATTTCCAGGCAAAAATCTTAAATTTTCTAGATTTTGTTGCATATTTGGAAGGCATACATATATTCTCTCATTGTTTCTTTGTGAATTGCTTTTCAATCTCTCTTCCCAATCCCTTCTAACCTCCTCTGATTGATTCTTATAGTTATACTATATTGTATATGCTCTACTAATTATTCCTTTTTATTGGCAGTTTCTGTTCTAGAATATATTAAAAACTTGCAGTGCTGATCTTTAATTTAGAATCCACCTATTTCTTTCTCTTTGCCTATCCTCTTATAGCAATCTCTGATTGGGAAGGCAATCTCTAGCCTGCAGTCCAAATACATTTTTGGCGTCTTCCCATTCTGTCATCTTTCCCTCTCTAGTTATTTGCTGCCAATACCTTGGTTCTTTTACCAGTTTTTTTTTCCAATAAATTCCAGCCCCCTCTTGCCTGTAGTCTGTATCCCTTATTGCAGCCATCCCTATTGGCAGAGTCTCCTTTCTCCATTCCTGTGCTGGCTTAGTTCTTAGAATACTTTTTCCTACCTCATGGAAATAATATTCTGTATGATTGTTGTTATTCTCCTTAAAGGCCTGCATCCAAAATCCCAGTCTCTCCTTGTTTCTTGAGCTTCCCCGTTTCATTATCCCTTTCCACTTTCACTTATAGTTTTCTGCTTGTGTTATGTACAGGAGTCTTAACTATGTAGCGCTAAAATACCCCTTTAAACTGTATCTGCCCTAGTCTACTGGAAGAATCAGTTTATCCCACTTGACTCTTGCCGTCTTCCCCTCCCAGATACTCATTAATGGTTTTGTGTGTTTATTTCATGTTTCTTCTTTCCATTTTGGTCTTTTCTGTGTATAGACTTAAGATGCAAAGTGCCTTTGCATATGATAGGCCCTCCAAAACCAGGGACACCTTTGTGGCCTTAATTTTTACCCTCTCCAACAGCTTAAAGCCTCTCACTCAGTACAGCCTTGAGGAATAGATATAGTATTCCAGACCTGGTCTCACCTGTCTCTTGTAAAGCGGTAAATCACCTCCCTGTATCTAGAGTCTTTTTTGTCACACAGCCCAGCCTGCTGTTGGCCGTGGCTGCTGCTTCTTTACTATTTTGTCACTAGTGGCTCATTGTGGCAGTATGTGCCACTGTCAAGTTTCCTTTGTGGCCAGTTGAATGTAACTTAGCCGCACCCATTTTGTATGCAGCTTCTGTATTACTGCAGCCTAACCAGAGCAATTTATATTTCTTGGTTTTAAATCTCAGCTGCCATATGTATCTGTCACCCAGTATGATAGACTATTTAAATCCTTTTCCAGACTCAATCATACATTTGTACTGCTTCCTACAGTTTTGTGCCATACTCAAAGATGTGAATTCTGTTCTCCCATTAGTATTATGTCTGACCCCTAACAATGACCAGGTCTGGGGGATATGCCACTACTGACCCCCATTATCACTCTCACTTTCTGTTAATTCTCTGTCCAATTAGTCTTCCCAAAACACCCACTCCCTTTGACTTCTTTAATAACTTCCTACAAAGGAACACAGTTAAAATGTCTTGCTGAAATCCGCACATGCTATACCTAGTGGATAGCTTCTGTCCACTTCCTCTGAGACTCACTGATAAAACATAATCAGACTAACAGTATGTTCTGGCCATCAATAAAAATGAAAGTGCCAACTGACACACAAACTAAATGGAAATAAAAATAAAAAATACAGCCACAGTAAGCAAATGAATACTGTACTTTCACCTTACATATAACAGGCTTCTTCAGAGTCAATTACAATACATATAGCACCCTCCTTAAATAACACAACATACAATATGCCACCAATCAAATGTTTCATACTCTCATTTAAAGACATACAACATAAATCTATTTAGATATTGATTTGTGTATGACAGAATAAATATGTTTATGTAAAATTCATAAACAATACATATTTTAAAATATATTACTATGTATGTTCAATATGTGCAATTAAGCAAGACTAGACACTTCTTATTTTCTTTTTTCTATACAACCAAAGCCCTTTGTTCTAATATTGGTATCAGTGAAATGGCATCATTATGTCCTGCAGATGCAGTGGCATTTATTCTAAGTTGCCAAGTTACCTCTCTTGCCTCAACCTCCAAATTTTCATCTCCCTCATTTTCTTTCTGCATCACTCTTATCTATCACAAAAAATAATTATTTTAAACTCAGTACATGTAGCACTCCCCGGGATTCAAGAAGCTCGGCACAAGGACGGTTTTAGCCTTGCGCTGAGCATCCTCACTACAGATGGTGCAGCAGAGCCATATGAATATGTATGAGGATGCGCTGCCGCACCCCCGACATGCACAGGAAATTTGCCAGTGCAGGGGGCATGTACAAGTGCTCTACGGAGGCGTAAACATGCCCCGACAGTTACAAAACCTACTATGCCTACTAGTAAAGCCCGCCTCTAATAGTAAGTCAGTAATTCAGTGTAAGCATACAAAAGTGTCCAAGAACAGTGAAATAAAATTGAAGTAGTAAACACACAAGCACATAGTGGAATGTTGAGCCCTGTCCCTAGAACTTTCACAATTAGATTCCCCGTGTCCCTATTATACATTTGAATTGCTCCAATATCGAAGGTGTAAGCAAAGCGCAGTGTGTTTGCATGTTGCTGCCCTCTGCCGAGTGTACCTCACACATCAAATTCATTCAAATAGAGAAAAACATGTGGAATCAACGTAAATGTCAATAGTGTAGTGTTTAGAGCATCCGCCTAACGAACAGGCATTCACGGTTCGAGCCCAACAATAGCACATATCATTTTCCATGTGGAATGAATGTCGTTTTGCTGTAAAACCGACATGAGTATCGTATGAGATATTTAACTTAAATATCATTCAAGCAAAGTGGTGCTGTCATAATGAATAAGGCACTAGTAAGCAGGTGTAAGCACAAATAAGCAGCAGTAAACATATATAAGTACCAGTAAGCAAGTCTGAGTGTGCTTGCACGGGTCTAAGCAGTTCCCAGCATATGAAATGTATATAAGTATGTACAGATATATTTTATATATATATATATATATATATATATAGACACACACACACACACACACACACACACACACATATATATATATATATATATATATATATATATATATATATATATGAAGAAAGAACAATGTAACAATAAAGCATACAAATGGAATGAGAAGGGAATCAACAGCAACCCCAGTATTATATAGCGCTGTCAGCGTATGTCATATCAAGCTGGGCAGAGTGAGCAAAGCACTGCTACTCACACCACAGGTAGGATATTACCAGTGGCAGTAACATTGTTGATCTGCTAAGTCTACTTTACACACAGAGGGTAGTCCCTAGTGGGACTACCCAAAAATTGATAGGCTATTTGGCCATCCAACCATTACACAAGCAAGGGCAGTTATGTTCAAGGACTAAATGGTGGGAAAGCCTGAGAATACAGGATATTGGAGCAATTCAAATGTATAATAGGGACACGGGGAATCTAATTGTGAAAGTTCTAGGGACAGGCTTGCACCTGTCACCCTTAGGCTTTCGTATACTGGCCAAGGCTCTTGCCACCCCCATAGTGCCTTTTTTAAGCAAGGCTCAAAGGACAAACCCACCTCCATAGACAACCCAAGGATAAAAAAACTAAAGGTAATGCTACTCAATGCCAGAAGTCTAAACCTCAAGATGCACACACTCGAGGCTCTCCTCAGTATAGAGAAAATCAATGTCTGTGCAGTAACAGAAACCTGGTTCAAGGCTCCCGAGAGCACCCCAGCACTACCAGGTTATAACTCATACCATGCGTTTCGGCCCCAAAACTCGGACCGAAGCACAAAAGGAGGGGGAGTATCTATATTCATCAAAGATACCTACACCTCCAGGTTAGTGGCACTGCACGAAGCATCGGAAACTATCCATGTGCAACTAACAGCGGGCAAAACTGCCTTTCAATTTGTAGCCTGCTACAGAACACCCTCCCTATTACAGGAACCCCACTTGGCATTCCTGAGAACACTGGAGAATATGAAGGTCTCTCCAAACACTATGTTATTTGGTGACTTCAACTACCCAAACATTGACTGGGAAAACTACTCAAGCCCAAACACCCCCTCCCAATGGTTGCTTGAATTTATAAACTCTAACACAATGGAACAACTGGTCACCACTCCCACAAGAGGGAACAACATATTGGACCTGGTCATTACCAACATGGGGACTCTATGTTCCACACCAGAGGTAAACCCCTCATTGGTAAGATCAAACCATAAACAAATTTCCCTGGACATCCATATCCCGTCCCCACCCCCAGCCAAGGAAATCACTGTAAAGAATTTCTCAAAAGCCAACTTTGCACTTCTCAAGACTCAGGTGGAATCCTTCAAAGCCCCTGGGCCAGAGGATAATACAGCCCAATCTGCAGAATCCTTTACAAATGCATTCTATGAGCACCTGCAGGAAAGCATGGATCATGCTATCCCAAATAAAACCAAGACTCACTCCTCCAAAAACAGGAGAATGGTCTGGTGGACCCTAGCCATAAATAAGCTATACAACAGAAGAAGGAAGCTACTACATGACAGAGCAAAATCCCAAAAAGGAAAGGCATCTCTGATCAGTATTAGCAAGAAACTTCGATCCCTCATAAAATCATCAAAGGCCAGTTTTGAAAGAAAAATTGCCCTAGACACTAAACATAATCACAAGGCCTTCTTTAGTTATGTCAGGAACATGGGCGGAAACTCCCAGATATGCTCTGAATTGATGCGTAGTGGTACAAAATGTACCGAACCTACAGACATAGCCAACATCCTGGCAGACAGATTCAGCACAAACTCCCCCCCCTTCCCCCCCAAAGGAGCAAATGCCTATCCCAACTGAATGTAACCTCCCTGACATCACAGATGCACAGGTGAAAGCTGCCCTCTCCAAAGCAAAAAACACAGCATCTATGGGACTGGACAGTGTCCCAGGCTGTGTCTTACATGAGCTCCAAGAAGAACTGAACCCTCACATTAAGTCACTGTTCTATCTTAGCCTTACTACAGGATATGTACCCAAAGAATGGCGTACTACTACAGTGGTCCCACTCCACAAAGGTGGTGCCACAATGGACCCCAGAAACTATCACCCCATAAGCCTGACTAGTCTGGTCTGTAAAGCTATGGAGCATATTATCATGGAACTCATAAACAAAGACATTGGGAGCCTCCAGACACTGGACCCTACCCAATTCAGCTTTGTTAAGGGCAGATCTTGCCTCTTAAACCTAGTTTATTTCTTTGAAACAGTTACCAAAGCCATAGATGAAGGCATAGTAGTCCACACAGCCTACCTGGACCTCACAAAAGCCTTCAACACAATACCCCACTCAGGCATCATAAATAAGCTTACCAGCTTAAATATCAACCCCTATATCACAAGATGGGTTGCAAACTGGCTCAGAGATAGAACCCACATGGTCAGAATTGCAGGTGCCATGTCCGAATCCAAACCAGTTACAGGTGGCGTCCCACAGGGCTCAGTTCTGGGACCTCTCTTGTTTGGTATATACTTCTCTGAGGTTCAGGCTAACACGGGGGGATTATGGCTGACAAAGTTCGCAGATGACTGCAAACTGGGGGCCATAATCGAATCTCCAGCTGACACAAGCATCCTCCAAAAGGGCCTCATAGAAACAGACAACTGGTGCCAGAGCCATGGCCTCAAGCTAAATGCTAAAATGTGCATAGTCATCCCCTTTGGAAAAACAAGGTGCCCACAAATTACCACATAGGTGGTAATCCATTAAGTACAGAAGAAGTAATTAGGGACCTGGGGACCCAAGTTGATAGCAATCTCTCATTTGACAACCACGTGGCCAAAGTGGTTAGAAAAACATTTTATATAGCCCACCTAATCATAAAGGGATTCACATCTAGATCAGGGGAGGTCATCATGCCTCTTTACTCATGCCTGATCAGGCGCATAATTGAGTACAATGCCCCTTTTGGGATGTACCTTACCAGACACCTGCAGCAACTGGAAAGACCCCAAAAGTACCTCACCAAGAGGATCAAAGGGCTTAAACAGATGCCATATGCTGCCCGGTTAAAGAAACTCCAGCTCTACTCAGTGGCATACTGCCTGTTCAGAGGCGATCTGTGCCTGACATATAAAGCCATGTCCAACCCGGAATTAATGGACATACTGCACCTCAGAAAATCCAAATCCCCTCGAGCTACGTGGTCGAGAGACTTGAACCTCAGCACTGAAATAAATAGGACATGCTGGAGGGACAGATTCATAACCCAGAGGCTCCCTTCACTCTGGAATAAAATCCCAGTCCAGGTTAGGCAGAGTCCCTCATTGACTCTCTTCAAGAGGAATCTTGATGAGTGGATGGGAGATCGTAGGTTTACCCCGGGTATCACTTCTGTGTCACTGTTAGACAGAGGCACAGTATACTAACCTCAAAAAAGGGCATAGCAAAATAAATTTAAAATGGGTGGCGAAAGCCAAACACATTCTGGCTAGGCTTATAAATGCCCTAGGGCAGATAGCCTAGTATGAACCTATGAACCTATGAACCTATATATTGCTGTCTACGTATATATATAGAGGCACCACCTTATGGGGCGATAGTTTCCAGGATCCGTTGAGGCACCACCTTTATGGAGAGGGACCACTGTTGCTGTACGCCACTCTTAGGGCACATATCCTGTAGTAAGGCTGACATTGAACAGTAGTTTTATGTTTGGGTTTAGCTCTTCTTGGAGTTCATGTAGGACGCAGCCCGGGACACTGTCTGGTCCCTTTGATGTTGTGTTTTTTGCTTTGGAGAGGGCGGCTCTTACCTGAGCATCTGAGATGTCAGGTGGGCAGCACTCTGCTGGATTAGATATTTGCCCTTTTGGTGGGGGGGGGGAGTTTGCGCTGAACCTGTCAGCTAGGATGTTGGCAAGGTCTGTGGGTTCAGTGTATTTTTTGTCATTTTGGACTAATTCTGAGCATATCTGGGAATTACCACCCAGGTTCCTAACATAACTAAAGAAAGCCTTGTGATTATCCTTAGCGTCCTGTGCAATTTTTCTCTCGAAGCTGGCCTTAGACAATTTTATGAGTGCCCGTAGTTTTTTGCTAATACTGATCAGTGATGCCTTCCCTTTTAGGATTTTGCTCTATCATTTAGTAGCTTCCTCCTTCTATTGTATAGTTTGTTTATGGTTGGGGTCCACCAGACAGGACGTCTGCCTTTGGAGGATTGGGTCTTGGTTTTATTTGGGATCGATGATCCATGCATTCCTGAAGGTGTTCATAGAATGCGCTTATAAAGGATTCTGTCTGGCGTATTTTCCACAAGCCGCTTTGAAGGATTCCACCTTGGTTTTGAGGAGTGTGAAATTTGCTTTAGAGAAGTTTTTCACTGTGGTTTTCTGGGCAGGGGTGTCGGATGTGAATATCCAGTGAGATTACTTTATGGTCTGATCTTACCAGTGAGGGATACACTTCTGGTCTGGAGCATAGAGTCCCCATGTTGGTGATGATCAGGTCCAGTATGTTTTCCCTCTTGTGGGAGTGGTAACAAGTTGTTCCATAGCATTTGAGTTTATAAATTCTAGGAACCTTTGGGCTAGTGTTGGAGCTAGAGTAATGCTCCCAGTCTATGTTTAGGTAGTTGAAGTCGCCAATATAATGGTGTTTGGAGAGACCTTCATATTTCCAGTGTTCTCAGGAAGGCCGAGTGGGGTTCCTGGGTTGGAGGGTGGTCTGTAGCAGGCTATAAACTGGAAGGCAGTTTTACCCACTGTTAGTTGCACATGGATAGTCTCTGATGCTTCCTGCTTTGCCAACCTGGAGGTGTGGTATCTTTGATGAATATCGATATTCCCCTCCTTTGTGGTTCGGTCCAAGTTTTGGGGCCAAAAAGCATGATATGAGGTATAACCTGGTAGTGCTGGGTGCTCTCGGGCCCTGAACCAGGTTTCTGTTACTGCACAGATATTGTTCTCCATGCTAAGGAGAGTTTTATGTGTGCATCTTGAGGTTTAGACTTCTGGCTGAGTAGCATTACAGTTTCTTATCCCTTGTGATACCTATGGAGGTGGGTTTGTCTTTTGAGCCTTGCCTAAAAAAGGCACTATGGGGGTAGCAAGAGCCTTTGCCAATATCCGAAAGCCCACACACAGCAGCCACACCCATTGCAGCAAAGTGTAATCTATATGGCAAGGAACGAAATAACCAGATAAATATAAATGTGTATGCATACATATACAGATATATCTGTATATAGTAATGTGTATGTGTATATATATATATATATATATATATATATATATATATATATATAGAGAGATATATATATATATATATATATATATATATATATATATATATATATATATATATATATATATATATATATATATATATATGTGTGTGTGTGTGTGAGACTGTAAATATACACATGCGTATAGCTAGGATATGATGCAGCAGTTACTAGTTACATATGTTCACAGGCCGTGCATTTGGGGGTTAGGGGTCCAATAAAATGTGCAACACATAGCACCAATCCCCCACTCCCCCTGCTAGGCCGGTGAGACATACAGACACACAATAAAAGTAAACACACCACTGCTTCCCAGACCACCAGCAGGATACTACCAGTGGGAGAGACCTGCCAGATCTCATCTTGAAACATAGACATCGATGTCTCTTGTGGGACACCCAAAAATTAATGATCATCGGAGTCAGTCCCAGTAATGATTCATCAAACCAGGCTGTAGACGTACATGGACCAGTAGATTGTGCAAGCCTGATAACCCATGGGTCGACACAACATACATGTGTCCCGACACGCAGAGAGTGGTCAGTGTGTAGTGGTGTGTTTATACCCCACCTGCACCCACAGTAAGGATGAGTGCTGTAGAGGAGTGGCAGGTGGGGGAACTATGGGTATGCAATTATAGGCCTAGGCGTGCAGGTGTTGGCTGGTGCAGTCATATTAGGACTGCCCCGGGGATGTAAGTAATATTCCAAAATGGGCATAGCTGATGCCCATACCTCTCAACCCCTAAGAGCAAATCCACTGGACAGGACATAAATCATTGGGGGAACAAATAGGGACCATACCTCTGAACTGTCCCCAACTTCGACTCAATTTCTAACTCTGTCCCACTTAATCCCTCCTAAAACTGGTGGCTTTTGGAGGAAAGGAGGTGAATTACACGTAATGAATAATGGCAACAGTTAAAAGTTATAAACATCATTTACCTTAGAAAATGTGTATGAATTCATATCCTTTGAGTCTGTCAATGTGTCAGGTTAATAGCACTAATAATTTAAATGTGTCTCTGATATTATGACATATCCCTGATTCAGCTGATATTTTTCCCCAATCGTATTAGAGGTCTGACAGGGACAGAAAGCACATATTCTACTGACAACCTTAGAAAGATGATAGAATATTAGGTATGCAGTAGCATGACTCAGCTGAGGGATGTGGGTTTCAAAACCCAATTACTTGTTTGTATTGAAGAGTGTCCATTCCCATGTATTAGCCAGACAGGTGCAGATTGTAAGAAGAACACACCAATAATATGAATCAAACTCTGGACAGGCCACGGATTCCGTACAGTTGAATTGCTTTCACCTAATGGGCAGCCATTCCCGATACTGAAGGCATGTAATCCGATGTAATAGTCATCACTAGGCAATATCATAGCCCTCACTCCCACCCAGGGGTGTGAGTGTCAGATGCAAGCACCAAATGCAGTGCATTTGCAAGTGTGGGAGCAAGTGGGTGTAAGTATGTGAGTATTGCACTGGTGAAGCAATGTAGTGGCTGAGTGTAAAAAACTGTAACCGGAGGTTAGCATTGCTTAGCTGTGCACAAACCCACCCACACCCGCTCACAACTGCTTTAATGTGCCTTAATCACTCCATATCCAATGGCCTTGTTCTGCCCAGCAACAAAATAAATGGCCTCTGCAAGGCTCGAAACCAGGACCCTGCACACTCAGCTATTGTGATTTACCACTATGCCATGGCAGATATACAGAAATCAGATCTTATCACAAACATATCATCCACCACAGTCATTCAACAGCATCTTCTTCTTCTTCTTTCGGCTTTTCCCAGTTAGGGGTTGCCACAGTGGATCATCTGTCCGCTCATGATTGGCAGTGGAGTTTTATGGTGTCGAGTTGCCAGCCCGGTGCCCAACCTTCCACAGAAGGCACACATGCACACACTCACACCTAGGGACAATTTAGAGTGTCCAATCCACCTACTGCATGTCTTTGGGATGTGGGAGGAAACCGGAGCACCCAGAGGAAACCCACATGACCACAGGGAGGACATGCAGACTCCGCACAGAAGGCACCCCAGACGAGAATCGAACCAGGGAACCTCTTGCTGTGAGGCAGCAACGCTAACCGCTGCACCACCGTGGCTGCCCTAACAGTCATTCATTCAACAGTATAAGAAATGTATTCCATCATGTAGATGCATGTGTGTGTGTTTTTGTCCAGATATAGATACATACATATATATAGATATATCAAGAACATCCCATATGACAACAAAGCATTACAAAAGAATGAAAAAGGGGAACACCAGCAATGCCTGTATTATGTAGTGGTGTTGTCCTATGTAATATCAAGACTCCCTCAGACAGACGTGTGTCATTAATACACACATACATTTGTACACTGGCCAAATACATCACTCTGCATTTTATTTACATTAACACAATAGTTCCTCTACAATCATTATGTGAGAACAGTACTCTTGCAAGGTGCTGTGTGCGACATCATCATCATGAAAAAGGTAAATGGGGTAACCATAGAGGGACCGGTAGTGTTGTGTGTACAATGGGGTTGTCTGCATCAAGTGTGCCTGGAACCTTTGGGAGTCATGTGCATACCAGAATCATGTGCCTGAGAGACAGGGGGTGAGGACAACTGGAGTATGTTGTGATGCATATTAAAAGGGTTACATGTGTCCAGTGGACACGTGTGTGAAATGGACAGCTATGTATGGGGCAAATGTTGTTCTAGAAACTGTTTGGCCTTTTGTTTCCATAGGGTGAGAGTAGGATGTGGGGAAAGGAGAGTAGGTATGCTCATGGAGGATAGGTTGGGTAGGATGACAGACAAGACAGCATACATGGTTGGTATATGACATGTGGGTGGATACACCTTGGATGGGAGATGTGTTCAGCATCACAAGCCCATGAGCCCCCAGATGGTAACAGTGGGACAGAGGTCCCCAGCCATAGGCAGCCACCACTGCACCAAAACAGCTGCAAAGGTGGCAGTGCTGGGGGCTGTTTAGGAGGGGCAGACTCACCCTGTAAATGTGACACTCTGCCCTTGAGCTGGCGTATCTGGCCTCAAAACCCCTTATTGAACCCCCTATGCACCACATCCGGGACTGTACGACAGTGGCCATGTTCCTGTCTGGACCTGCTTCCAGGGGGGACAAGCCCCATCCTCAGTGGTGGTTCCACCAGAAGGTGGTGCAGGGCAAACAGAGGTGGAGGTCCAAGGCTGGGCCCCAGATGTGCTGGTGCCCAGTGCCATGGCCAGCTGAAGTGGCGCAGGAGGTTCTGCCAGGACCTCCAAACCCATACAGCCTATGGTGTTGCAGTTTAAACACAGATATGGCTTAGTAATAGTCAACAGCATTCAGGATTACTTATAACAGCATGCATAGATATGACCATCAACCCAACACAACAGATGGTATACATTTGCAGAGGGAGCACAACACATGCATATATACTGCATGACATCTGTACAAAGTGTAGAAGACTTATGACTGCAGCTATGAACAGTGGCCCATTATTGGCATGTCACTGAGAACCCCAGACAGTGTCTGTCATGCCACTGTTTCATGTGACATATGTCCAGTCAGGGATGTGATGGCATTAACTCATCACTATCACCATGTACTGACTGCAATCCTCACACTATGCTCCTGCAGTTCACAGATGTGTGTTCAGTGAGTAACACGGGAAACAAATGGTTCCACACACTGACCAGTCCACAGATGGCCCTACAGATGGGTGTCCCTCACAAACCGAGTACTGTCTTGCTAGTTTTAAAACATGAAGAATAGCCATTACCACACACAACTTGTTAAACTGGCAATAGTCTCAATGAAGCATAGCTACACTTACATGCTGTACTCATGTTTGACACATCACCCTCCTGTCTTTAGGCTATTTCCCACTGTGTATGTTGTATGTATCCTGCTTTTCATCAACAGCTTATTTGTGGATTTTTTATCGCAAACATCCTGCTTTTCATCTACCTTCTCTAGCGGTTGTCAGTCGTGTGTTCTTGGTTTGCTGGCATTTACTTCGTTGCGGCTATGGGAACATCATTACAGCTGTTCCATATGCAATCAGCTAGAGGAGGACTGCAATAGGTGCAGAGGCCATAACCTGATCATGACCATCACTTACAAAACACAAGCTGCTGCTGAACAGGTGTACAACTCCACATCCACCAGAGAGTGTGTGGGAGGGACAGACAGAGGCAAAGTACATCAGAGAAGGGCTCTGAGACTAAATCCTAAGCATCGTCTGTCACACACCTACCAGTACAAGGGTTCAAACCCCTGACTGACTAGCCATTACTATTACAAGTGCATGCAGTTACTCCATGTGCCACATAGCTGACATGTTGGTGTGCTGTAAGAACATATATGTGTGCTGGTGAGCGACATCTGCAACAGAGATATAGTAAACATACATCAGGTGTAACACACATGGCTGTCCACATGAACGGATGTCATTGTCAACACAACTACACTCTCTAATGGACTCACATTGACATACTTTGACAGGCCCACAAATACACTTCCTAACTACTTAGTTTGCCACACTGCAGTAATGCACAGGTACTACATGCACCACAGGGAATATCTGGAGGTTCTATGGGCTAGGGCATGTGAACGTGTCTGACATCAGTCAGTATGCCAATGGGAGTTATACTGGGTGCAACTGTGGTTGGGAACATCATACCCCACATGCAGACACAAGTGCCAGTACTGACATGCATGTGTGCATTGCTTCATGGGTGTGTAGTGGTTGGTTGTGCAAGATGGCTGTACAAAGCTGGGTGAGGAGTAATCCTTGGCATCATGTCACCCAACAATGGTGTGTAGTGTGACACAAGGGTGTAGTGTCTGAAATGTCCCACACAGATGGGTATTGTATGAACTGTCCTGACATCCTGGTTAGCATTGTGTATGGCCATAGCTTTCCAATGCATGCCTGGTTAGCATTGTGTATGGCCATAGCTTTCCAATGCATGCCATGTCTGTGTTTGATAGTCCTAGACATGGGCATTGCCTGGGATTCGCACGTCCCACAATAATGTACAGTGACATGTACAAGTGTACCTGGTTTGGCTGGCACATTTTGTGTACACAGGCTGTTATCCTGAGCTATGCCAATACTGACCTGGTGTGGCAGGACCTGCTTATAGACAGCAGGTTGACCTTGCACCTGCATTGATAGCATGATGCAGGTATTCCCTGGTGTCAGTGGCATAGGTCCTTGCAGGGCATCCAATGGGGAACATATTGAAGGCACATTGTCCGCAATTACGTGCCTATTTTACTGCTGTACAGGGTGACATGCCCTCTGCAGCCCACTGCAATCATACCATGCCTACTAACTGTCAACAATGTGCAAGGTACTAGCAACATAGCGGGATATTCTAGGTAAGTGTGTTTGTGTATGACACATGAGTTCAGAATGTATTCCGGGTAATAGTAGGGTTGCATACTTTGTTCACCAAGCCTTTTGCCAGATGTAGGGGTATGGCTAGCCAACACAGTCCCTTGGCTGACTGACATCTGTACTCCTTGTGAGCTGGACATTGTGACATATAATACGGACACCATATAGGAAAACTACAAAATCCGCTCCCCAACATGTCCAGTGGTTAGACACTCACAGCCACCTCCACATATGCTCTGACTGTCAAACACATACACACACCTGCCATGTCTTGGAATAGAACCCCTACCTAACTAGTGTATCACACTACAGCATTACGCAGTTACAGCACATGCTACGGAGATTATTGGGTTACAGCAGTCCCAGAGGTGTATTACTAGGTGGGTGACAACAGCAGGATTGCCAAAGGTGGTTATGTGAATTGTAAAGAGTGTGCATACTCTAAAAAGCATTGTTCCTTTCTCAGGCAGACAGACAGGCAGGCAGACACACACACACACACACGCACACACGCACACACACACACACACACACACACACACACACACACACACACACACACACACACACACACACACACACACTGTCTGGGATTAGAACACAGTACTGAAAACAAATGAGACAGTCACTTTGTGTCCATATGTACAGTACCCTTGAATGTACTGTACTTTGTGAAACAACAAAGACAAGTCTACATCTGTACAACTGTCATAACTACATATATATATATATATATATATATATATATATATATATATATATATATATATATATATTTACCTATGGGATGTGTGCACACACACACACACACACACATATATATATATGCATATACACAGACACAGCTTTAGATATATATATATATATATATATATATATATATATATATATATATATATATATATATATATATACACATCTGAACACCCTTTGTGAAACACAAGGGTTCCAAAGGAACTGACGTGTACACAAAACAGAGGCATCTCTTGTGTTATAGCATTTAAATCTTAAACAGTTCACCAGAGAAGGGATGGTGGTTGTTGTGTATGTGGAGTTTGGGGTGAGGAGTGATGGCTAATGTAATCTACCCCGGGGATACTGGAGTCAGGGTGGGGGAATGATGGGTATGGACTTGCACCCCAGTGACCACTGCTCGACAGTGGCAAAGGAAAATAACATACCCAACTGTAGTTGTGCTTGACTGTGTATTCTTTACCATACCTAACTATGTAATACGTTGTAGACACCGGTCACCACAGATGGCTACCATGGTGTGCTAAAAGACATTACACATGTGTATGCCAGGCTACAGGGTAGTCACACACACAAACACACACACACTTGCCAGTATTGTGCATACACGTCTTGCCTATGTAATGGTAACTAGTACAGTGGTATGCAGTTGGGGTATGTGCCACAGAACACATACAATTACACTTATCCATTTTTGAGCTGGGTGACATCACAGGACTGATTACTTGCAGTGGGGAGGGAGGAAGAGAGAGGTTTAACAGTTGACAAGGATAAAGGCCAGTGCAAAAGGAGGTATGGAATGCAGCAAAACCCGCTGTCATGACAGGATGCAGACACAAATACACACACACAGCCACACTCAGCTATTTGCTAACACACACACTCAGGAATTTGCTTTCACACACACAAACACATGCACACAGTTGCCAGTGGTGGGATCAGAACTCCTGCCTATCTACAGATCACTATTACAGTACTACGCAGTTACGAGAAGCACCACAGAGATTACACATTCCAAGGCAGTCAGACTGCCCTTCTAAGATTGAGGACAACAACAAGGAGACTGACAGTAATGAAGTACATAGCTGTAAACCTATGTGTTTAAAGTAAGTGTCCATTACAACCTGTATGCAGAAACAAGACACATCATCTGCAGGTAGGCTTGAGATGTATAGTTGTAGCACAACAGGAACCTGAACTGGAGTATGGCCATCTGTAGAATGGACAACTACTATCACTATACAGGGTTACAGTGGGCATACTCATACACTTAGTAGCACAGGGCCTTTTGGGATGCACTATGACTTCAACTACACAAGGTTATACTGGGCATGCTCATACACTTAGTAACAAAGGGCTTGTTGGATGCACTGACTCAAATTACACAAGGTGGCAGTGGGTACCGCTCATACACTTAGTAGCACAGAGCTGTTTGGGATTCACTCTGATTCTAACCACAGAAGGCCACAGTGTGCATGCTCATACACTTACATGTACAGAACACATTGTAATGGACTCCTATTGTAAACACACAGGTTTACAGCTATGTACATCTTACCTGTCAGTATATATGCACATCATACTGGTTTACTACCTGATACCTGTATGTGGCCCGTAAATGATATATCTGTGTCTGTGCTGTGTGATACACATGCATACATGTACATGAAGTACTGACATATATATGTTAAGTATACACATTCATGCATGTGTGGACGTGACCAACAATAGGTTACCTGGGACACACAGGCGAATGCTACCTACAGCATGTGTCACACACCTTGCTGCCCTGAAAGGCATACATTGATAGCAGGTTGTGGACAGTGGCATTATATGTGGAACAGTGGCATGTGGAAGCATAATGTGTTAGCCACATTGTGTAATGTAATGCTACTGAGGTGCAGGTGTCAAGATGACCTCTCCTGGCTGTGTTAGTAGTTGTCATTATTAGCAGGATTGCTACCCTAAATATATCTCACATTGGTCATATACACAATTTCTGCTGCTGTCCATCACCTTACATGAGGCATTTGCTACCAAGCACATTACTGCCACTCACACTTATGTCATGGTACAAGTGGCAACTGCTAGACCAAAACAATGAACCAAATTCCTGCTGTTATTATGAGGTTGTCCAGCGTCTGTCATTCCGGGCTGTCATGACTGAACGACAAGCCTTCAACACAGTGCACATGCATCCATGTTTCACGTGTGTGTTGATAATACCTAGGTCACATTTACCCATATAGCCACATTCTAAGGCAAATGTCCTACACCCAGAAGTAACACCCTGACACCTACAAGACAATTGCATTGGATGCTTATGCTAACCAGTGCTAGATGTGTGGCTTTAGTAATCCATTTGCTCAATGTAGAAACTACAATGGGGAATACTGACATCTGTGCAGTGAGGAACACCTAGCTGAAGGCTCTGTAGTGTACAATTGCACTACCACCATATAACTCAGATCCAGACATGTGGGCCATAACAGTGGTATGGACCATTCTAGGTGGTGGTGTACACATATTCATAAAGGCTACTCACATGTAAAGACCACTACTCTGACATAACCCATCACAGATGAGTCAGGTACAGGTGACAGTGGCAAATGTTGCATTCTAGGTTGTATCCTCATATACATCCACCACCTTGTCCCCAGATTACCAACACACATCCATATGTGGTATGACATAGTATGGTAGACCACCAGATAACCCTCAACTGGTGGACTGTACCTAGGCCTACATCAACTGTGCAAAGTACCCATATACAGACACAGCTGCATAATGTGTTATGCAATGCAGTAATACCACTGTTTGAACCAGCTCAGTTGTACACATACCAGGGTCCCTCGGATGTTGTCAGCATTAACACGGTTGACTGTTGCTGTACACCAGTAAACAACACCCTCATGGTTGGATATGGCTTAACTGTACCTGCCCTGGATATGTACATCCCACACTCATACAACATAAAGGACATTATCATAGCTTTCGTTATCCTTTCTACATACAGGTGGCTACAGCCATTACACACATGCACATGGCAGATAGCATGCTAACAGTACATAAGGTTTGATATCTATGTTAAAAGAGGTAATATTCCCTCTCTACTGGTCACCCATGACACCTATCATATCATACAACACCCCATGTGACATGTATGTCATTAGACATGTCCACCTAATGCAATGCCTACAAACATACCCAAATAACAGGATCATAGGACCTACACAAGGCCTGTATTAACAGATTCAGGGAAATCCAGCTCTGCTGTGTATGTTCCTGAGTAGTCACAGGTGATATGTTCATGACATGTACAGCCATGTGTGGCCACAGCCCCTACATATACCCCATGTCAACAATTGCAAGCCAAGCATGCTGTGTGTTGTCTGGACATTAGCCTAGTACCACAATAGCCAGTACATGCTGGGGTGAGATGTTTACAAGCCACAGACCTTGCACATGCTTGAATGAGTGTACTGCCTAGCTCAAACAGAGCACATTGCTGGCACTCTTCCAGTAAATATGAGGTATGTGTAGCAAATATGATGTGCTCACTGTTAACCATTACAGTGCCCTGGCTTCACCATGGCATTGTTAAGTAAGAGTTTGTAGGAGCATGACATGGAATAATGCTGTGTGTGTTTCGCTGATATGTGCTATTGTCATATATGTACACTTGGCTACTCAGTGAAGGTGGTGGTGTCCTACCAGTACATGAATACAACATCCATTATGGTGTAATGCTCAGCTATGTTTCACACATGGCGTGGGAAAGGTGTGGAATGTATCCTTTTGACCTGCTAGTGCACTTACTGATGTAGACCGCATATGTGTACATGTATTGATGTTTGTGTAGATTCCATGTGTGTGCAGTGTCTAATGTCTGAAGGTGACTGGTGTCTTAGTACAGCATGCTGTTGCAATATAGCCTCAACACTGCCAACTGTATATGGTGATATGCTCTAAGTACAGTAAGCATACATGAGGTATGGACAGATGTTTGTACATGACTACTAAGTGTTGGGGCTTCTTTGCAGATGAATGATTACTGAGGACAGCTCACTGGTGTGTTACAACCAGTCTTACAATAACCTGTGTAACTGCTAAGGTCAGGTTTTGTTAACGGAAGTGGAAGACAGACAATGTAGAATGCTGTAAAGGTGACACTGAAGGCAAACCTCATGACACCTGTAACAGTAATACCTCCCCTGTGCATATAGTGTGCATATATCAGCACAGTTGGCCAAAGAAAGAGTCAGTAAACTTTGTACTGGATGCGATAATGCTGTACTTCTGTGATACCTGTCATGAGATAGGCAGGTGTTTGACTCACAGTACTGGCATGAGTGGGTGTGTGTGTCCCTATATGTCACATATGGTTGGGAATACATCCCACATGTTGTCACTCTCCTGAACACTGTTGTTGACACCAGTACAGAGTGAATTGTAGAAAGAAAGACATAGGCAGGTGGTTGAACCTCACACATGTTAAGTGTCTGTATGTGTGTAACATAGGTGTATATTTTTGTGAATGCCACAGTGCATGTGTGTGTGTGTGTGTGTGTGTGTGTGTGTGTGTGTGTGTGTGTGTGTGTGTGTGTGTGTGTGTGTATGGCTGTCTGTGTGCATGGCTGTCTGGTCCCTGGTGTGAGGCTGTATTTTTCCATAGTGAAATGTTAATGCCCCTTCCCCCCATCCACTCAATGCAATCTTGCATCCCTGTTGATATCAATCGTTGAAGGGTATTCTAACCACCTGTTAACATGTGCACCCTGGTGTGTGACCTGTTGTTACATGCCTACTGATGGACCCCCCCTCCCCACATACACTCAGTGCTCTGTAGTATCCCTGTTGATGTCCTCGATCTTAGGCCATTTAGACTACCTGTACATGTGTAATCTCTGTGGCACGTCTTGTAATTGTGTAGTACTATAATGATGATATGCACATAGGCAGGGGTTCTCATCCGAACACTGGCAACTGTGTGTGTGTGTGTGTGTGTGTGTGTGTGTGTGTGTGTGTGTGTGTGTGTGTGTGTGTGTGTGTTACTGTGTCTGTGAATCCCTGAGTGTGTGGGTGTGTCTGTGTTTGCATGCTGTCATGGCAGTGGGTATTTCTGCTTCCCAATGAGAAGCCACTATTTCCACTGGCCTTTACCCTTGTCATCCGGCATAGCACTCTTTTACCTCCTCCCCACTCCAGGTAACTATACCTGTAATGTCACCCACTATGGATGTGACAGCTCTGAACACAGTATCTTACTACACAGCTATCATGCTCTTGGATCATTTGAACAGTAAACAATTGAAACATGGGAGAATATAACTGCAATGTGGAAGCTACAAAGTGCATGCAGGTATTGTCATACTGACCTGTGGGTAGTCAACATGTACATATGGGACACTAACCGCAAACACTGACATCCCCGGCACATGCAACTACACCTGAAAGAGGAAGGCAGAACGTCAAGATCAACACATGATGCATACTGTCAAACATACAAAATGAATTCTAAAATGGTAATACATGGTATGGCTGCTGCTTGTCAACACTACTCAACAATATTAATCTACAATTGTCTACCTAGTATGTTCACCCTGTGCATCAGACCATATGAGCATGTCCCTGCAGCGATGGTGTGGATGACAGGGATGCGGCACATCCATCATCATATGCACAGGGTGATAATGTTTGCCAGAGGCTTAGGCTGTGCCATTGGATGACATCATGTGTGTGTGTGTTAGGGCTGTGATATCATTGGGCGTGTGTGGATGTTATGCGTGTGTGTGTTGAGGTGCCCTGCATTTGTTTCCGGTGTGTGTGTATGCATGCACACAGGTCTGGCATGTGGCTGGCCTACACAGGGGAATTATTGACAGCTGCAGACTGTACAAGGCAGGTTTCACAGTTCACTGTGTCTAGCCATGGCCACGTGACCTGCACCTGCCAGGGGTTGCACGGGCACTACCAGGCAGAGGTCCAGGTTGGGTACTATCTGATGACACATGTCCACCGGAATTGTCCCTGTTGGGACCATCCAAGACCATGTGCATGTGGCCTGCTGTGTCCTGGTGTGGACTTCACAGCACCAGCTGCACTGCTGCTGCTACCACCACTATGGGAGTAGGCATGGGCAATAGCATGTTCACGTAGACCTTCATGTGATGTAGCTGACCTACGTCCATGTTCCTGACGCCTCACTCCCACCAGATGTTCTAACACAGACATTCCACGCTCGAGGATTGACATGTCATGGTCAAGGACTCCCACAATATCACCCAATTGTCTATCCAAAACATCTGCAAGATGATGGTGAGCATTTGCAAGTGTCTGGATGTTGTCAGTTAATGAATGGACAGCAGCCCTCTGAAGCCTCAGACCTTCTCTGTTGTGCCATTCAGCACGTGCCTGTGCCTCCATTACAGCCCGAAACATGCGTCTGGTGACTCCAGCTGATGTGCTTTGTGTCACAGGGGCATGTTGGCCAGTGGTCCTCCTACGAGCAGCAATGGGCACATGCCTGTATGGGACATTACCAGTCAGTTGACTGGGATCGTGGTGTGCAGGTACAACTTCCATAGTCTCCACACTTCCCTGTTCCATGCTACCACCCGCCAACTGTCCTTCCTCTATGGCCAGTGGTGATGGGGTATTTGTAGGCAGGGAAACTGTGTGTGAGGATGAGGGGGAGACAGGTGGAATGGCAACCAATGGCACAGATTCAGCCCCTGACAACCCTGCCTGTGCCTCAGTCATACCATCATCATCACTACTAGAGTCTGTGGGGACACTAACATCAGGTGGACCACAGGAGGGCTATGCACCTACAATGGCACCTATGAGGGGAGACAAGAACTGTGCATTACAAGTTATACCAGACAGACCCACACAGACACACACACACACACACACACACACACACACACACACACACACACACACACACACACGCACACACAGACAGACACACAGACACACACACAGACACACACACACGCGCAGACACACACACACACACTATATGCAGGTGATATGGCAGATGACATTCAGCTTAGACAATTATAGTTTCAGCTTAGACAATTATAGTGGTAGTTATACATCCCTGAGTTGCACACAACAGCATGCATGTGTTATAGCAGACGGCATGCAACTTACACAATTATAGTGGTGGTTAGCATACATACCTGTATTGCACCATTTGTGTTAGTAGCCTATGCCCCATCCCTGCAACACAATGCATGAGCTTTACACAGTTGCACCGCACTGCCATGGTGTGTGTAACATACACCACATGTTAACAGACCATCGCTGACCTTTGTACATCTGCCATTGATGCTTTGTGTTGGCCACCGTCCCTATGTGTGAGGACATGAGCAGTAGGGTATGTCATCTGCATACTATGTTTGCCTGAGCCCTAGCTTGCATATCTCCCCCAAAGCAGTGCATGTCTGTTCAACATTATTCCGCCTACTCCTGAGCTGAGTATAGACATTGTGCATGTGGCTGTATACACGTTTGACATGACTATCCCTACTTTGCAATGGTGCCACAGACCAGCACAGGTTTACAGTACACCAACCTGCTGTGTGGCGTATGACCTTGCCAATCACATGTAGTATGACATGTCTTCTGCTGGCATACATGCATACATGTGTAACACAATGGTGTCCTTTCCAGTCTACAGTACGGTAATGGTGTCTCAGTGCAGGGACATGTTATACTAACATGGGCCTTCAGCTGATGCAATGTTGTCTGTCCACCCTACAAATATGCAGGGACATACTGCACATTGAGTTGATGTGCATAGCCATTGCAGGGCATCATGTGGCTTCACAATTGCTATACAGTGTGAGCTACTGACACAGTTCATAGCCATGACTATGTTCACATACAATACATATCCAATGTGGAACGTGACCCTTGTCACTGAGGTGTATACACACTAAACCCTAATATGGAATGTGTGACACAGGTCACAGAAAAGTATACTGATGACACCCCTGCACATCTACAACCATGTCACTGATGCCTGGCAACTATGGCCACACATGGCTAACTAAGCAGTACTCTATGTCCCACATGCCATCTGTGTACCTCACACGCATGAGGAGCAGGCATGACAGTGATGTCTGACACCAGCAAGGTGAATGTACTGTATCTGTGGCCTGATGTGGTTGTATGTGTATGTTGTGCAACACCTGTATGTATTTGAATACTGTATAGGTGAATGCTTTCATGTCGTGACACACTCAAGATGTTCAAGACATGTTATGTGGTGGTTTCATGTTATGCCTACACAAGCTGTGCACAAGCCTGTGTGATGTTTAGTGTTTCACATCTGCAATATCACCATTACACAAAGGCCATAGTTGTATTGTGTCAAGTCAATATACAACAGGATGTGCACACATGTACATCACTTCTACTGTGTGTGTTGCTTCATGTCTCTGGCCATCCTCCATGGCCATGTGTACACATGTTCTGTCCAATGGTTGTGATGGCCATCTTATTTCACATGTCAGTCTTATCCCACATGACATACACCCATATTTGTCATATGCTACACTGAGGACAGGGTTATGCAGACAAAGGGTGGTATGTATGGGATGTGAGACATGTTTTGCAGGATAATTGAGCAGTGTTGCAGTCAGCCCACTACATGTCATGGACATGTCAGATAGCACATGACATCGTGTGACATTCATAGTAAGGGTATAATCCACAAGGGTGTATCCTGTGGGCCGGTCATACTCCAGCTTCAACACATTTAGAGTGTGTGCACACATATGCTCTCTGTACAGTACTGCTCGTATTCCCAACATGTTTAATGCTGATATGTAGTTCCTGTCCCTACAGTGAAATACACCTCCACCATTGTATTCACTGCTGTCCACCCATCTGGCAATGACAGTTTGGAAGGTTTAGTGTAGGTGTTTCATATAGTCTTCAATTGTTTCACATGGGTAAACACTGTGATGCATTGCAGGTCTGACCAGTGTCCATTAACAGGACCACCATACATTATGTGTACATGTGTTATGGCAGATAGCATGCAATTAATATGTTCTGTGCATTATCAAGCCTGGTAAATAATAACAATCTCACCTGACACAGGCTGCTGTCACTGCAAAACACCAGAAGTACCTAAACAGGAGTGTCACAGCAGTAAGATCATTATTCACACCTGTGTGATAGCTACAGGGTGCAATGTCCATGTTAGCACATAAGACAATACAATACACTATACTGTGGAGTATGCACATCTGTGCATACATAGAGTAGCAGACTATAGTATGTGGCATGTGTGCATACATGCCTTGCATATGATGTTACATTACATATTGTACAGTAACACATGTAACTATGTGTAATATAGTTGTGTTATATGTGCAGTAGTGACTTACCAGGCAACTCCAGGCTCGGTGGTTGAGAGACCCTCACCTCCACAATACCAGCTAAAGCTTGTGGATGGAGGTCTGCATATGTCCCCAGGTTGGCCAGTAGCTTCTTAGTACATTTGAGAGGGGGCTGGGTGAGTGGCCCCCTACCTGTTGCACCTTGTTCCCTGGCAATTGCATTAGCAGGCTGTTTTTCCCATCTTATGAGGTCAGTGCAGTGTTGGCACACCTGCTGATGGGTGCAATTGTGACTGCCAACATCATTAACCCTCCTGCAGAGTTCCTTCCACAGGGCATCCTGCTGCTGTGCATCCTGTGGTACATGGCTGAAGAGTGTTGTATGGCTGTCAAGGTGGTATGGGACGAGGACCTCATCCTCCAAGTGGCTGTACGCCAGCAGTCTGCTACATGGCATACTTGGAAGACATAATGATGGAGGCAGGTCACAGTAACTGACAGAGAAGTACAGAGGTACAGCTGAACATACATGTGTATCACATTTATTAAGATTACAAATATGTCTTTGCAAATCTACATGACACTAACACCACTGACATGTATAAGTCACACACATTTGACACTTACTGGTGATGTGATGTTATCACCATATATGGGTGTGTCATGTGATGACATTATTCATGCACCATGTGGATGTTGTCTGGACGTGGGCATGTCTGTTTGCCTGTACTGGTGTCTTTACCTATCCACGCATGCCTGGATGTGTTCACATTAATGCAATTGACCATAATACTGTGTATATGTCACATATATAGTCATACATATCCGTTAGGTACATGACCTGTGACCCTGCAGACTTGCAAGCATGTATGCATTTTGCCATATACATTTACATGCCACTGCACAGTTGTGTAGCATCCTGCCATGTATTCCCTGCGTTGCACATGTGTAACACTTGGGACAATAGCTAGCCTGATGGGATTTGCAGGGTTGGATATCAACTGTAGCATGTATGGTCATAGTGATCTAGTAGGCTATATGCCCTGGGCCATTTATGAGCCTAAGCAGACAGGTTACCTAGCTGTAGGCAATAGACAGGTAAGTTTCAGTGGCCAGTTCAAACAGTGCCACAGAACTGATCCACAGGGTTACTGATATATTTGGCATGAGGTCATCACACCATATCACAGAGAGGGGCGATGTGCAGCTTCACTGGACAGGGATGCATAGGATGGCAAGAGTATGTTAAGTGTATGGGACAGAGATCTGTCAGGCATGTTGTGATCCTTGTACTAGATAGGTGGATGTCCATGAAGTATGTGTTTATTTGGGATCAGGATGTGTTAAGTGTAGCATGTCCAACACCTCTGGGTTGGACATGACTTTATTCAGGGTATGCTGCATGCTACATAGTGCAGCTAGGGATTGGGAAGGGCAGTGTAGGCCATCTACACATGGGCAATAACCCTTAAAGGAAATATGTGATCTATTATGTGTCACATGGGTGTTGAATATGGCTGAGCAATTATCTCTATATTCCTGGATGGCACCCTGTCATGATTAGGGGTGCCACATACAGCTACCTGTCTGGTGTGGTGAAGTAACTATCAAAGGAAAGAGTACTGTCCAGCTGCATCCCATACACACAGTTGTCATTATGTTGACTGCTGCCTAGGTGGTAGTTCATGGGTACAGGGTTTGTAACATAGGGAATGACAATGCAATACTTAGCTGTCAGATTGTGGCCATACATCACACACCACACTTCTGACACACTAAGGCTCTTCTGTATGTTGAATGCAGCACACATTGAGTTGACTATTGCTCCTAGTTCATAGTCATTTGCAAAAATCAATAGGCTGATGCCTTCTGTGCTAGTCTCTGTGGTATAGATAACAAAGATGGGGAGTACCAGGAATGAACCCTGTATTACTGTGGCTGGCACTGGTTTGATGTGCGTGTATTAGTCAGACACCTTCTGTAGTGTTGGTTCTGCCAGCAGTCCAGTTGCCAATCACTCCTGTGACATAGGAATGTACACCTAGTTTACTGAGTGTAGCTGGAACACAGTATAGGTGATGGTGTCCTATGACCTGGCAAGGTCATGATATGCAGTGTGAATTAACCCTACTGTCATCTACATCTGTACAGAGTGCATCAAATACATTGATCACGGTTCATGGCCTTACAGACCAGACTCAGTAGGGTAGTTTTGTGTACTATTTCCCATTATCAGTGGTGTCTCCCCTTTTGTGGGGTGTGATAACTGTTGCTGTGCACCATTCAGTGTGTACACAGCCTGACATGGAGCTATGATTGAACATGATGTGTATGTGGATAGCTGAATGTTCTTACATTTGTGTAGGATACACCCTGGGATGTTGACAGGTCCCATGAAAGCTGTAGGTATGGCTTTAGAGAGTGCAGCTTGTACCTGCATAGTCATTATTACAGGGGCCCTGTAGTGTACATGGATATATTACTAAGTGTACCTGTTGGGGGAGGTGGGAGTGGGTTTAGGTTCTCCAAGACCCTATCTGGATGAATGGGTGTTATTTCTGTAGGTGCAGTACTTCCCATGACATAGTTCTGTGCAGCACGGCAGGTCTTGTCATTGCCATTACGATTAATGACACAGCTATAGAATGTTCTGTGCTTGGCCTCATAATATGTGACTGATTAGTTTCACAGTAGCTTTGTGTGGTTTTATATGGTGTATCTGCATCTTACTGAGGCTGACCAGGGATCACCTACACTCATGTGTGTTCACTCTTGCAACAGTTACTACCTTCTGTGGTACAGTCTAAAGAATGGTACCACCAGTTTGCCCTCTTGTTTGTGTTGGATTGAATCCTGGTTCTGTTTCAATGGCAGACTCACTGCACATATGTGACTGCTTAATGTTCATTTGTGTAGGATTCAGCATTTGCACATGCATTGTCCATCTGAATGGGTGCCATGACAGTTACCACTCTGCTCTTAGGAAACATAACATTGGCATTGGAGACTAACTATGTGTAGCATACTGTTAGCCCTGTTTGTGTGACTACTGTGATCCAGGTCAGTGGGGTCGATGGAATCCAACATGCATTGAGCGCAGGTGTTGGTACATGAGGAGTCTTCCCAGTTCATAATGGAATAGTTGAGAGTAGCCATTGTTATGGTTCTGTCTCAGACCTAATCTTCCCCATTACAGCACATTATGACAGTTGGGAAATCCGCGGCCTGGTGGGTGATCTGTCTCAAGATGCAATTTGAATTCCACTTTGGCACAAAGGTAGTTGCTCAGCATAATGCATCTGAAGTTATGCAAGTGCAACTACCGTGGGGGTGTACTGGAGGGTGATATGTCTTCTTCTTTTTCTTCTTTTGGCTTTTCCCAGTTAGGGGTCACCACAGTGGATCATCTGTCCACTCATGATTGGCAGTGGAGTTTTATGGTGTCGAGTTTCCAGCCCGGCACCCAACCTTCCACAGAAGACACACACACACTCACACCTAAGGCCACTTTAGAGTGTCCAATCCACCTACTGCATGTCTTTGGGATGTGGGAGGAAACCAGAGCACCTGGAGGAAACCCATGCGACCACAGGGAGGACATGCAGACTCCACACAGAAGGCACCCAGCTATTAATCAAACCAGAAAACCTCTTGCTGTGAGGTGGCAATGCTAACCGCTGCACCACCGCGACCGCCCACTGGTGGGTGATCTGTCACAAGGTGCAATTAGAATTCCACTTTGGCACAAAGGTAGTTGCTCAGCATAATGCATCTGAAGTTATGCAAGTGCAACTAGCATGAGGGTGTACATATCCTTCAGGAATATGGACACACCTGCAGCCCATCTGTTCCAATAAAGGATAATGGACAAGAGGTGAGGTATGTGTTATAACATGGTCATGCAGGTGTGCTCTCTGGAGTGTTGAAATATGTCTCAGCCACTGCACAGATATGTTCTCCATGTTAGGGGTTGACATATGTGTGTCCATATAGTGTTTCTGACATGTATCATTGTGCAGCGAGACCCGCAGTTTATTGCTTGGCTGTCCCTGTAACAGCAGTGGACCTTCACTTGAACTGTGCATGATGAAAGCACTATAGGGGAAGCATGAGCCCTAGGCAGTATCCAGATTCCCAGGGGTGACAGGTGCAGGCCCTGTCTGGCAAAGCATCATGGTCTGTCAACCATGTTATCCCAGACAGACAGATACTGGATACCTTTTGACTTGCACCACTACACTAGACAATTGTGGAATATAATCCTTTTGTCCCTGTACTGCAGTATCATTCTGGCCAATGGTAGAATGCTATCCAGGCCTTGGGACATACCTGCATGGGCTACAAGACCTGAGATTTCCTATATGTGTTTCCAAGCAGTCCAGGCTACTTCATCACAGGTCCTGCACAACAACATGGAATATGCCAGAGCCGTGTGTATAGTTCAAAAGGTGGTCTGACTGTATGGGTATGTGGCTAATTATGGCAGACAGGCAGCTGACAGTATGTATGCCCTCGTATAGGTTGGTGTGTAACATAGTGCTAGAATTTACATTCACAAATGAGTACTGTTTGGCATGTTTCCAGCCATGTGTTCTGAGGTGTAGCACAGTTATGCAAACTATGTCATAAAGTTTGTGTATTTTGGTGTCTGTCTCTTCCTGCTTGGGGGAGGGGGTCACTTGTTTGGCCAGATACTTAGAAGCTTCTGTGAATGTGTGTGATTTCTGGTAGTGTGTGTGGGTGTCCTTACTGTGTTCTGGTAAGGGTATGTGTTGGTTGTGTTGATGAGATCCATGTGTTAACCTACACCTCATGACTGTCCAGTCCAGTCATGGCTGTAGACTGGGCTGCCTTCCAGCTTACCCCTGTAGCTGCCTCCCAAACAATGTGTGGGGTGTGGTGTTAGGTGGATTTGGCAGTGTGCATGGCATACAGATTATATTCCCCCAAGATGGCCACATAGACAAAGCTGATATTAGTAAACAGCAGTAGCTGACTAGTAGACATGCCTGTATGAGCATTCAGTACTACAAGTACCAAGTACTGTATTTAGTTTACTTATTGCTTATGAAGATGTTTTAGACAGTGATGCTCACATGTAAATATTTATGTTACGGACGTGACAACACTGGCTATTACGGAAACATTGTAGCTACTTTTAGCAGCAATCTTTCTCTGAGGAGCACATCACATCCTGTTAATTGATTACAGATGATGCAAGTGTCTACAGGTCTGTTTCCTTCTCTGGGTATATACTCACATATCCACCAGGACCATGAGCTCTGTTGGGCACAGACACCCACTCTCCAAACAGAGTCATGTATCAATAGACTCTGATGCCACTATCAACATGATCAGGATATAATCAGGTAGTGTGAGCCATCACCTATGAAGCGGCTATTACACATGGGTAGCTGTCTCCTACATCTTACACTCCTACTGCAGATGTTACACTGGAGTTAAAGATGATATGCAACCTGTTTCATTACCAGTGCTGTGCACTATCTTACATACAGTATGTGCGAGTGGCTGTTAGGTTGGCAATGAGAGGTTGGGCTACACAAACCTGGTAGTTCAACCAGTGTGTCTCTACTCTCAATATCCACTCTATGTAGGTGTGCACATAGCCATTTGGCTCAGCTCTGTAACAAGGGTCACTACACATTTGCATAACATGTACACATGCACAGCTGTTATTGCTTGCAAACTATACTTGAGAGGTCCAGCCCTGTAACAAGGGTCACTACACTTTTGCATAACATGTACACATGCACAGTTGTTATTACTTGCAAATGATACTAGAAAGGACCAGCCCTGTAACAAGGGTCACTACACATTTGCATAACATGTACACATGCACAATTGTTATTGCTTACAAACGATAATAGAGAAGTCCAGGCCTGTAACAAGGGTCACTACACATTTGCATAGCATGTACACATGCACAGCTCTTATTGCTTGCAAATGATACCAGAGAGGTCCAGCCCTGTAACAAGGGTCACTACACATTTGCATAACATGTACACATGCAAAGCTGTTATTTTGCTTGCAAATGATACTAGAGAGGTGGATATTACATGTGTTATGTGCATGCATAGTTACCTGGCTCTTCCAATTATCTTTGCTATCATGCTGCTAAACTGTCAGATGAATACAAATGATATGTATCCTGTTACTGAGTATTGTAATTGCCAATAGACATAACTACTGTTTGCATAACATAACAGAACTGCTATGTAGAATAGAATACAGATCTGCCTAAAATACTGTACATTACACAGTTATTGGCACAATATCCCACAATGCACACCATATTTGCACGGTAAGCCCACCTTTAACATGTTCATCTTACTTACACACCCATACATATGTCAACTGTACACTATATCGACATATACTATCTGCTGTTATAGCACATACTTGTTGGAAAAATCCTGACACTGACAGTGGCTGGAAGCGAATTGGTGGGTTCCAAGCCCATATCATCCCTTGTGGTGTATGCTGAGTTTGCCGTGTGACCTACAGCAGTACACACATAGAATACTACAAGTATTACTACTGCTCAACAATACATCACTACAGGATAGCTATTTCCACTATATGCATTGATTACACTGTAATTCTTGCAGAACAGGTGCTACATACACAGACATACTACATGTTATAAATACCTTCTTAGTAATCGGAGGTGTTATTGACTAGTATGATACTCGTTTTCGGTTCATCTTTCAGTGTTTTGTACTGTCCTACAGGTAGATACAGATGTTTTGAATGTGTGACAAGGCAACCTTTTATAGTTACATATCAGTAACATGTGCTATCCCGAGGATCAATTGGTGTTCCTAAGTAGCTAATTACATGCACTTCAGCTGCGCTGCTACTGCCTTAGCCAATACCATGGCTACAGTGGAGTATAACTGAGTACATCACTTGGGCAATGTCCCTTTGCCTTACTTGTGAGGAAGACAGTGTGGAAGTGTTGTTTGGAATCTATTGCAAAAGCTGTATGGAGACTAACAGTAATATATTGTGTGTAATGCCTAGAGGATTTGGTCTAAGTGTGAGTACTGCTGTTATATTTCTGAACATTGCTACTTGTGCAGGGTTTGTCTGTACCTAATACTTCTGCATATGTTTCAGTCTGGCCAGGTTATCTGACCAGCTCAAGGCTGCATAGCTTTGCATATAATGTTAGTGGGTTTACAGTGTGCTTACCAGACATATTTAGTTTGGTGTTACTGTGTATCAAACTGTGCTGATAATCAGTACTCTGTAACACTTCCTGGTGGACGAACCTTTCAACCCTCTGAAACGGGATTAGTTCATACAAACCCTGTTACATCAGCAGCTGTTCAGTTGTATAACAGCAACTATTTCACATAGGGCCATGTTAGTGTGTATGTGTCCAGGTATGTTAAGGTTTCAGCAGATGTTGTACGGTAGTTGAATAATTGGTTATGGTATGATAGTATATATTGATGTAATTATTTTAGTTGTGGAGTAGATGATGGTGGGTGTACATAGCACATGCAGGTGTGTAGGAACCCCTTTTATACAACGTCTATATGTGTGTGGGTGTTCTTTCCCTATGTTAACACCTATCACTTAGTGAACTAATACTAGGGTAATTGCAGGCTGATTCATTAAGGCACTGTTAAATGCTTCCTGTATAGTATGCAGGTACTGTTAGTCCTTGAAACCTTTTGACAATACATCGGAATGTAATAAAGTTTTGCAAAATGAAAGCTGTCTGTGTATTTCTGTCATGGATATTTGCAGTCATTGCAGTTGTGTTGGTGACTATGTCCATAGAACATATTTGTAATAGTGTATTGGCATATACTCTTCATATGTTATGTTCATATTGTTTTTTGGGGGGGCGGAATGTGTGATTGCTATGGCCTATGTTATACTCAGATATGAAAACTTCAGATGCTGTCTACAGACATGTATGTATGTATGTATATATATATATATATATATATATATATATATATATTTGTGTGTGTGTGTGTGTATATATATATATATATATATATATATATATATATATATATATATATATATATATATGTGTGGTGTGTATATAGGTTCATAGGTTCATACTAGGCTATCTGCCCTTGGGCATTTATAAGCCTAGCCAGAATGTGTTTGGCTTTCACCCATTTTAAATTTATTTTGCTATGCCCTTTTCGAGGTTAGTATACTGTGCCTCTGTCTAACAGTGACACAGAAGTGATACCTGGGTAAACCTACGATCTCCCATCCACTCATCAAGATTCCTCTTGAAGAGAGTCAATGAGGACTCTGCCTAACCTGGACTGAGATTTTATTCCAGAGTGAAGGGAGCCTCTGGGTTATGAATCTGTCCTCCAGCATGTCCTATTTATTTTAGTGCCTAGGTTCAAGTCTCACCGCGTGGCTCGATGGGATTTGGATTTTCTGAGGTGCAGCATGTCCATTAATTCCGGGTTGGACATGGCTTTTATACGTCAGGCACAGATCGCCTGAACAGACGGTATGCCACTGAGTAGAGCTGGAGTTTCTTTAACCGGCAGCATATGGCATCTGTTTGACCCTTTGATCCTCTTGGTGAGGTACTTTTGGGGTCTTTCCAGTTGCTGCAGGTGTCTGGTAAGGTACATCCCAAAAGGGCATTGTAATCAGTTATGGGCCTGATGAGGGATGAGTAAAGAGAGGCGATGGCGTCCCCTGATCTTGATGTGAATCCCTTCATGCTTAGGTGGGCTATATAAAATGTTTTTCTAACCACTTTGGCCACGTGGTTGTCAAATGAGAGATTGCTATCAACTTGGGTCCCCAGGTCCTAGTACTTCTTCTGTGCTTAATGGATTACCACCTATGTGGTTGTGAGCACTTTGTTTTTGCCAAAGGGGATGACTATACACTTTTGGCATGTAGCTTGAGGCCATGGCTCTGGCACCAGTTGTCTGTTTCTGAGGCCCTTTTGGAGGATGCTTGTGTTGACTGGAGTCGATTATGGTGCCCAGTTTGCAGTCATCTACGAACTTGGTCAGCCACAGTCCTTCCGTGTTGGCCTGTACCTCCGAAATATATACCCGGACAAGAGAGGCCCAGGACTGAGCCTTGTGGGACACCACTTGTAACTGGTTTGAGTCTGACATGGCTCCAGCAATTCTAACCATGTGGGTTCTGTCCTTGAGCCAGTTTGCAATCCATCTAGTGACATAGGGGTTTATATTTAAGCTGGTGAGCTTATCTATAATGCCAGTGAAGTATTGTATCAAGGCTTTTGCAAGGTCCAGGTAGGCTGTGTGGACCACCTTCCCTCGTCAATGGCCTTGGTGATTGTTTCAAAGAAATCAACCAGGTTTAAGAGGCAGGATCTGCCCTTAACAAAGCCGAACTGGTAGGATCCAGTGTTTGTAGGTCCCAATATCTTTATTTATGAGGTCCATGATGATCCTTTCCATAGCTTTGCAGACCAAGCTAGTCAGGCTTAAGGCGATAGTTTCCAGGATCCATGAGGCACCACCTTTATGGAGAGGACCACTGTTGCTGTATGCCACTCTTTGGGCACATATCCTGTAGTAAGGCTGAGATTGAACAGTAGTTTTATGTTTGGGTTTAGCTCTTCTTGGAGTTCATGTAGGGCCTTGGCCGGGACACCATCTGGTCCCATTGATGCTGTGTTTTTGCTTTGGAGAGGGCGGCTCTTACCTGAGCATCTGAGATGTCAGGGGCAGCACTCTGCTGGGAAAGATATTTGCCCTTTTGGTGGGGAGGAGAAGTTTGCTGAACTTGTCAGCTAGGATGTTGGCAATGTCTGTGGGTTCGGTGTATTTTTGTCATTTTGGACTAATTCTGAGCATATCTGGGAATTACCACCCAGGTTCCTAACATAACTAAAGAAAGCCTTGTGATTATCCTTAGTGTCCTGTGCAATTTTTCTTGAAGCTGGCCTTAGACAATTTTATGTGTGCCGTAGTTTTTGCTAATACTGATCAGTGATGCCTTCCCTTTTTGGGATTTTTGCTCTATCATTTAGTAGCTTCCTCCTTCTATTTTATAGTTTATTTATGGCTGGGGTCCACCAGACAGACGTCTGCCTTTGGAGGATTGGGTCTTGGTTTTATTTGGGATCGCATGATCCATGCATTCCTGAAGGTGTTCATAGAATGCGTTTATAAAGGATTCTGCCTACTCTGAGAGGTAAAATAATAACACCTTCCAGGAGTAGAACCCGCAACCATGTACATATGTATATAGATATACATATTATTGCATACGTTTATCTGTACCTCCATAGATGTGTAGATGATTTTAACCTATCTATATATCTACATATATATGTAGACCTGTATATATCGACATACCATATGTATATAGATATGCATATTATTGCATACGTTTATCTGTACCTCCATAGATGTGTAGATGTTTTGACCTATCTATATATCTACATATATATGTAGACCTGTATATATCGACATGTCTCTATATATCTCTCTCTTTATATATATATATATATATATATATAGAGAGAGAGAGAGAGAGAGCACCTTTAATTGGGTACATGGCAGGTTGTCCTTTTCCAACACATTCCTCCCTTTTGTGTTATAACCGGTCTGCATACGCAGCTGGGATAGGTACATCCCAGGTAGCTTTGTGCTAGGTTACTCTGAGGATGGAGTACATGGTTGCGGGTTCTACTCATGGAAGGTTTTATCATTTTACCTCTCAGAGTAGGCACTGGTAGGAAAGTGTGAATAAAGCACATTTACATTGTAAGCAGGTTTGCCCTTGGTCTGCATGATGTTAAGCAAAAGTTAAACATGTGAAGCGCTTATCCATTTACTGTGTTTCAGTGCCACTCACCGTCGTGCAAACCCATGGAAACCCACTTACAACTGCTTAAGAGTGTTTCAATCCACCTGCATCCAACAGCCCTTATTCTGGCCCACAAAAGAACCTAACAGCTCTTGCAGTTCTTGAACCCGGGACCATGAACACCACAGTTACTGACTTTACCACTAAGGCATCTGAGATATGTACAAATGTTATGGTGTTTATACTATACATTGTACTACAGACATTCCTCACTACTGAAAACAAATGTGACAGTCAGGTGGTGTACATATGTCTGATACATGTTAATGTTCATATGTTTGCGAAATTAGTTGTTGCAATATGACATGACAGGGTGTATTATAAATGAGAAAGGTTCTTGCTTTGTGTCCTTTTTATATTGTCCCCATACTCCATGTGTACCCCTCCAGTTCACTTATTAGACATCTGACCCAGGCCGTCCTTGATGCATGATTGCATTACCCATCATTCCTCCCCCACCCCAATCTTTGCATACGCAATAACCACCCCTTCTATGGTGAGTTAGGCTAATATTTATTGTTATAATACCAGAGCTACATATGTTTTGTGTACACTCCAATTCCTTTGGAGTTCTTCTGTGTCACGAAGTGTGTTCATAGATGTTTATATATATGACTATTGATGTAACTGTAATATATATATATATATATATATATATATATATATATATATATATATATATATATATATAACATATCTATGTGCAGACATCACTGACATATATATATATATATATATATATATATATATATTTATATATATATATATATATATATATATATATATATATATATTTCATATTAATTTGTAACAGTAATACATATGTAGACTGGAATGGGTTGGTTCAAACTACAGTACATTACAATGTACTGTACATATGTACACAAAGTGACTGTCCCATTTGTGATCATTACAGTGAAATGCATATGGTATAAGGGTAATCTCAAGACCGTGAAACATGTATACACCTGATGGCTTAATGGTTAGTCCTATGACTATAGTGTGCATGGTCCAGGGTTCAACACCTGCGATGCTTTACAAATGTTTTTACTCCAGAATAAGGCTCATTTAAGCAGTTGTAAGCATGTTTAAAAGTGTTTGTGTGACATCATATCAGTGGTTAAACACAGTTAAACAAACTTTGTAGCGTATAACCTGTCTTGGCATAAACAGCCACATCCACTAACTACTCAGGATATATACATGGCAGTGAAGTAACGTCTCACTATGTGCTGACATAACATTACATTCTCTGCTGACTGTACTCTGCAGCACATATAGGTTTATATTGGTGTTTTGAATGTTTATTATACAGAAGATTATTAACTATATATGCAAGCTGTGGTTAAGGTATACTTTTGAACATGATAAACATCAGTGCCTTTATCGGGATGGGAACCTCGAATGCACAGATACTATGTGGATGCTTTAACCATTACACTGTTGACATTAAAGATGCTTCTGCCTATATACTATTTAGATGATTTCTATGTGTAAGCTTGGCTAAGCAAAGGGCGGTGGCCCCCAAACTCACTGAGCTCCACGTACTTTTGAAATAACAAAATATAACAAATGTACCGTGAGACAATACATTACATTCCTAACTGCATTAGGCATAGCCCATCCTAACACACTTCAAGGGAAGCCTTGTTGTGAATGGGTAACAGAATGCACACCCCTGGGATCATAGGTTCATAGGTTTATAGGTAGATACTAGGCTATCTGCCCTAAGGCATTTATAAGCCTAGCCAGAGTGTATTTGGCTTCCGCCTCCCTATTAGATTAGCCTACTGTGCCTCTGTAAAGTAGGTCACAGAAGGTACCCTTTTAAGATTAGTTTACTGTGCCTCTGTCTAGCAGGGACACAGAAGAGATCCCAGGAGTGAATTTGCAATTTCCATCCACACGCCAAGATTTCTTGAAGAGGGTGAGCGAGGGGCTATGTCTAACATGAATTGGGATTCTATTCCAGAGTGAGGGGAGCCTCTGGGAAATTAATCTGTCCCTCCAGCATGTCCTATTTATTTTTGTGCTCAGGTTCAGGTCCCTGGAGCATGTAGCTCTAAGGGACTTGGATTTTTTGAGGTGGAGCATGTCCATTAATTCTGGGTTTGAGCTTGCCTTCAGCTTACCCCTGTAGCTGCCTCCCAAACAATGTGTGGGGTGTGGTGTTAGGTGGATTTGGCAGTGTGCATGGCATACAGATTATATTCCCCAAGATGGGCCACATAGACAAAGCTGATATTAGTAAACAGCAGTAGCTGACTAGTAGACATGCCTGTATGAGCATTCAGTACTACAAGTACCAAGTACTGTATTTAGTTTACGTATTGCTTATGAAGATGTTTTAGACAGTGATGCTCACATGTAAATATTTATGTTAATGGACGGACAACACTGGCTATTACGAAACATTGTAGCTACTTTTAGCAGCAATCTTTCTCTGAGGAGCACATCACATCCTGTTAATTGATTACAGATGATGCAAGTGTATACAGGTCTGTTTCCTTCTCTGGGTATATACTCACATATCCACCAGGATCATGAGCTCTGTTGGGCACAGACACACTCCCAAACAGAGTCATGTATCAATAGACTCTGATGCCACTATCAACATGATCAGGATATAATCAGATAGTGTGAGCCATCACCTATGAAGCGGCTATTACACATGGTAGCTGTCTCACATCTTACACTCCTACTGCAGATATTACACTGGAGTTAAAGATGATATGCATCCTGTTTCATTACCAGTGCTGTGCACTACCTTACATACAGTATGTGCGAGTGGCTGTTAGGTTGGCAATGAGAGTTTGGGCTGCACAAACCTGGTAGTTCAACCAGTGTGTCTCTACTCTCAATATCCACTCTATGTAGGTGTGCACATAGCCATTTGGCTCAGCTCTGTAACAAGGGTCACTACACATTTGCATAACATGTACACACATGCACAGCTGTTGTGCTTGCAAACTATACTTGAGAGGTCCAGCCCTGTAACAAGGGTCACTACACTTTTGCATAACATGTACACATGCACAGTTGTTATTACTTGCAAATGATACTAGAAAGGACCAGCCCTGTAACAAGGGTCACTACACATTTGCATAACATGTACACATGCACAATTGTTATTGCTTACAAACGATATTAGAGAAGTCCAGGCCTGTAACAAGGGTCACTACACATTTGCATAGCATGTACACATGCACAGCTCTTATTGCTTGCAAATGATACCAGAGAGGTCCAGCCCTGTAACAAGGGTCACTACACATTTGCATAACATGTACACATGCAAAGCTGTTATTTTGCTTGCAAATGATACTAGAGAGGTGGATATTACATGTGTTATGTGCATGGATAGCTACCTGGCTCTTCCAATTATCTCTGCTATCATGCTGCTAAACTGTCAGATGAATACAAATGATATGTATCCTGTTACTGAGTATTGTAATTGCCAACAAACATACTGTTTGCATAACATAACAGAACTGCTATGTAGAATAGAATACAGATCTGCCTAATATACTGTATATTACACAGTTATTGGCACAATATTCCACAATGCACACCATTTTTGCAACGTAAGCCCACCTTTAACATGTTCAACTTACTTATACACCCATACATATGTCGACTGTACACTATATCGACATATACTATCTGCTGTTATAGCACATACTTGTTGGAAAAATCCTGACACTGACAGTGGCTGGAAGCGAATTGGTGGGTTCCAAGCCCATATCATCCCCTTGTGGTATGCTGAGTTTGCCGTGACCTACAGCAGTACACACATAGAATACTACAAGTATTACTACTGCTCAACAATACATCACTACAGGATAGCTATTTCCACTATATGCATTGATTACACTGTAATTCTTGCAGAACAGGTGCTACATACACAGACACATACTACATGTTATAAATACCTTCTTAGTAATCGGAGGTGTTATTGACTAGTATGATACTCGTTTTCGGTTCATCTTTCAGTGTTTTGTACTGTCCTACAGGTAGATACAGATGTTTTGAATGTGTGACAAGGCAACCTTTTATAGTTACATATCAGTAACATGTGCTATCCCGAGGATCAATTGGTGTTCCTAAGTAGCTAATTACATGCACTTCAGCTGCGCTGCTACTGCCTTAGCCAATACCATGGCTACAGTGGAGTATAACTGAGTACATCACTTGGGCAATGTCCCTTTGCCTTACTTGTGAGGAAGACAGTGTGGAAGTGTTGTTTGGAATCTATTGCAAAAGCTGTATGGAGACTAACAGTAATATATTGTGTGTAATGCCTAGAGGATTTGGTCTAAGTGTGAGTACTGCTGTTATATTTCTGAACATTGCTACTTGTGCAGGGTTTGTCTGTACCTAATACTTCTGCATATGTTTCAGTCTGGCCAGGTTATCTGACCAGCTCAAGGCTGCATAGCTTTGCATATAATGTTAGTGGGTTTACAGTGTGCTTACCAGACATATTTAGTTTGGTGTTACTGTGTATCAAACTGTGCTGATAATCAGTACTCTGTAACACTTCCTGGTGGACGAACCTTTCAACCCTCTGAAACGGGATTAGTTCATACAAACCCTGTTACATCAGCAGCTGTTCAGTTGTATAACAGCAACTATTTCACATAGGGCCATGTTAGTGTGTATGTGTCCAGGTATGTTAAGGTTTCAGCAGATGTTGTACGGTAGTTGAATAATTGGTTATGGTATGATAGTATATATTGATGTAATTATTTTAGTTGTGGAGTAGATGATGGTGGGTGTACATAGCACATGCAGGTGTGTAGGAACCCCTTTTATACAACGTCTATATGTGTGTGGGTGTTCTTTCCCTATGTTAACACCTATCACTTAGTGAACTAATACTAGGGTAATTGCAGGCTGATTCATTAAGGCACTGTTAAATGCTTCCTGTATAGTATGCAGGTACTGTTAGTCCTTGAAACCTTTTGACAATACATCGGAATGTAATAAAGTTTGCAAAATGAAAGCTGTCTGTGTATTTCTGTCATGGATATTTGCAGTCATTGCAGTTGTGTTGGGACTATGTCCATAGAACATATTTGTAATAGTGTATTGGCATATACTCTTCATATGTTATGTTCATATTGTTTTTGGGGCGGAATGTGTGATTGCTATGGCCTATGTTATACTCAGATATGAAAAACTTCAGATGCTGTCTACAGACATGTATGTATGTATGTATATATATATATATATATATATATATATATATATATATTTGTGTGTGTGTGTGTGTATATATATATATATATATATATATATATATATATATATATATATATATATATATATGTGTGTGTGTGTGTATATAGGTTCATAGGTTCATACTAGGCTATCTGCCCTTGGGCATTTATAAGCCTAGCCAGAATGTGTTTGGCTTTCGCCACCCATTTTAAATTTATTTTGCTATGCCCTTTTTCGAGGTTAGTATACTGTGCCTCTGTCTAACAGTGACACAGAAGTGATACCTGGGGTAAACCTACGATCTCCCATCCACTCATCAAGATTCCTCTTGAAGAGAGTCAATGAGGGACTCTGCCTAACCTGGACTGAGATTTTATTCCAGAGTGAAGGGAGCCTCTGGGTTATGAATCTGTCCCTCCAGCATGTCCTATTTATTTTAGTGCCTAGGTTCAAGTCTCTCGGCCATGAGCTCGATGGGATTTGGATTTTCTGAGGTGCAGCATGTCCATTAATTCCGGGTTGGACATGGCTTTATACGTCAGGCACAGAACGCCACTGAACAGGCGGGTATGCCACTGAGTAGAGCTGGAGTTTCTTTAACCGGCAGCATATGGCATCTGTTTGACCTTTGATCCTCTTGGTGAGGTACTTTTGGGGTCTTTCCAGTTGCTGCAGGTGTCTGGTAAGGTACATCCCAAAAGGCATTGTAATCAGTTATGGGCCTGATGAGGGATGAGTAAAGAGGCACGATGACGTCCCCTGATCTTGATGTGAATCCCTTCATGATTAGGTGGGCTATATAAAATGTTTTTCTAACCACTTTGGCCACGTGGTTGTCAAATGAGAGATTGCTATCAACTTGGGTCCCCAGGTCCCATTACTTCTTCTGTACTTAATGGATTACCACCTATGTGGTAATTTGTGGGCACTTTGTTTTTGCCAAAGGGGATGACTATACACTTTTTGGCATGTAGCTTGAGGCCATGGCTCTGGCACCAGTTGTCTGTTTCTATGAGGCCCTTTTGGAGGATGCTTGTGTTGACTGGAGAGTCGATTATGGTGCCCAGTTTGCAGTCATCTACGAACTTGGTCAGCCACAGTCCTTCCGTGTTGGCCTGTACCTCCGAGAAATATATACCGGACAAGAGAGGCCCCAGGACTGAGCCTTGTGGGACACCACTTGTAACTGGTTTGGAGTCTGACATGGCTCCAGCAATTCTAACCATGTGGGTTCTGTCCTTGAGCCAGTTTGCAATCCATCTAGTGACATAGGGTTTATATTTAAGCTGGTGAGCTTATCTATAATGCCCGAAAGTGGGGTATTGTATCGAAGGCTTTGCAAGGTCCAGGTAGGCTGTGTGGACCACCTTCCCTACAATGGCCTTGGTGATTGTTTCAAAGAAATCAACCAGGTTTAAGAGGCAGGATCTGCCCTTAACAAAGCCGAACTGGGTAGGATCCAGTGTTTGTAGGTCCCCAATATCTTTATTTATGAGGTCCATGATGATCCTTTCCATAGCTTTGCAGACCAAGCTAGTCAGGCTTAAGGGGCTTATAGTTTCCAGGATCCGTTGAGGCACCACCTTTATGGAGAGGGACCACTGTTGCTGTATGCCACTCTTTGGGCACATATCCTGTAGTAAGGCTGAGATTGAACAGTAGTTTTATGTTTGGGTTTAGCTCTTCTTGGAGTTCATGTAGACGCAGCCGGGACACCATCTGGTCCCATTGATGCTGTGTTTTTGCTTTGGAGAGGGCGGCTCTTACCTGAGCATCTGAGATGTGAGGGGGGCAGCCCTCTGCTGGGAAAGATATTTGCCCTTTTGGTGGGGGGGGGAGAGGTTTGCGCGGAACTTGTCAGCTAGGATGTTGGCAATGTCTGTGGGTTCAGGTATTTTTTGTCATTTTGGACTAATTCTGAGCATATCTGGGAATTACCACCCAGGTTCCTAACATAACTAAAGAAAGCCTTGTGATTATCCTTAGTGTCCTGTGCAATTTTTCTCTTGAAGCTGGCCTTAGACAATTTTATGTGTGCCCGTAGTTTTTTGCTAATACTGATCAGTGATGCCTTCCCTTTTTGGGATTTTGCTCTATCATTTAGTAGCTTCCTCCTTCTATTTTATAGTTTATTTATGGCTGGGGTCCACCAGACAGGACGTCTGCCTTTGGAGGATTGGGTCTTGGTTTTATTTGGGATCGCATGATCCATGCATTCCTGAAGGTGTTCATAGAATGCGTTTATAAAGGATTCTGCCTACTCTGAGAGGTAAAATAATAACACCTTCCAGGAGTAGAACCCGCAACCATGTACATATGTATATAGATATACATATTATTGCATACGTTTATCTGTACCTCCATAGATGTGTAGATGATTTTAACCTATCTATATATCTACATATATATGTAGACCTGTATATATCGACATACCATATGTATATAGATATGCATATTATTGCATACGTTTATCTGTACCTCCATAGATGTGTAGATGTTTTTAACCTATCTATATATCTACATATATATGTAGACCTGTACATATCGACATGTCTCTATGTATCTCTCTCTTTATATATATATATATATATATATATATAGAGAGAGAGAGAGAGAGAGAGAGAGCACCTTTAATTGGGTACATGGCAGGTTGTCCTATTTCAACACATTCCTCCCTTTTATGTTTTAACCTGGCTGCATACACAGCTGGGATAGGTACATCCCAGGTAGCTTAGTGTTAGGTTACTCTGAGGATGGAGTACATGGTTGCGGGTTCTACTCCTGGAAGGTGTTATTATTTTACCTCTCAGAGTAGGCACTGGTAGGGAAAGTGTGAATAAAGCACATTTACACGGTTGTAAGCAGGTTTGCCCGTGGTCTGCGTGCCATTAAGCAAAGGTTAAACCTGTGAAGCGCTTCTCCATTTACTGTGTTTCAGTGCCGTTTACCATCGTGCAAACCCATGGAAACCCACTTACAACTGCTTAAGAGTGCTTTAATCCCCCTGCATCCAACAGCCCTTATTCTGTCCCTCAAAATAACCTAACAGCTCTTGCAGTTCTTGAACCCGGGACCATGAACACCACAGTTACTGACTTTACCACTAAGGCATCTGAGATATGTACAAATGTTATGGTGTTTATACTATACATTGTACTACAGACATTCCTCACTACTGAAAACAAATGTGACAGTCAGGTGGTGTACATATGTCTGATACATGTTAATGTTCATATGTTTGCGAAATTAGTTGTTGCAATATGACATGACAGGGTGTATTATAAATGAGAAAGGTTCTTGCTTTGTGTCCTTTTTATATTGTCCCCATACTCCATGTGTACCCCTCCAGTTCACTTATTAGACATCTGACCCAGGCCGTCCTTGATGCATGATTGCATTACCCATCATTCCTCCCCACCCCAATCTTTGCATACAATAACCACCCCTTCTATGGTGAGTTAGGCTAATATTTATTGTTATAATACCAGAGCTACATATGTTTTGTGTACACTCCAATTCCTTTGGAGTTCTTCTGTGTCACAAGTGTGTTCATAGATGTTTATATATATGACTATTGATGTAACTGTAATATATATATATATATATATATATATATATATATATATATATATATATATATATATATATAACATATCTATGTGCAGACATCACTGACATATATATATATATATATATATATATATATATATTTATATATATATATATATATATATATATATATATATATATATTTCATATTAATTTGTAACAGTAATACATATGTAGACTGGAATGGGTTGGTTCACAAACTACAGTACATTACAATGTACTGTACATATGTACACAAAGTGACTGTCCCATTTGTGATCATTACAGTGAAATGCATATGGTATAAGGGTAATCTCAAGACCGTGAAACATGTATACACCTCGGATGGCTTAATGGTTAGTCCTATGACTATAGTGTGCATGGTCCAGGGTTCAACACCTGCGATGCTTTACAAATGTTTTTACTCCAGAATAAGGCTCATTTAAGCAGTTGTAAGCATGTTTAAAAGTGTTTGTGTGACATCATATCAGTGGTTAAACACAGTTAAACAAACTTTGTAGCGTATAACCTGTGCGCGCAAACACGGCCACATCCACTAACTACTCAGGATATATACATGGCAGTGAAGTAACGTCTCACTATGTGCTGACATAACATTACATTCTCTGCTGACTGTACTCTGCAGCACATATAGGTTTATATTGGTGTTTTGAATGTTTATTATACAGAAGATTATTAACTATATATGCAAGCTGTGGTTAAGGTATACTTTTGAACATGATAAACATCAGTGCCTTTATCGGGATGGGAACCTCGAATGCACAGATACTATGTGGATGCTTTAACCATTACACTGTTGACATTAAAGATGCTTCTGCCTATATACTATTTAGATGATTTCTATGTGTAAGCTTGGCTAAGCAAAGGGCGGTGGCCCCCAAACTCACTGAGCTCCACGTACTTTTGAAATAACAAAATATAACAAATGTACCGTGAGACAATACATTACATTCCTAACTGCATTAGGCATAGCCCATCCCTAACACACTTCAAGGGAAGCCTTGTTGTGAATGGGTAACAGAATGCACACCCCTGGGATCATAGGTTCATAGGTTTATAGGTAGATACTAGGCTATCTGCCCTAAGGCATTTATAAGCCTAGCCAGAGTGTATTTGGCTTCCGCCTCCCTATTAGATTAGCCTACTGTGCCTCTGTAAAGTAGGTCACAGAAGGTACCCTTTTAAGATTAGTTTACTGTGCCTCTGTCTAGCAGGGACACAGAAGAGATCCCAGGGGTGAATTTGCAATTTCCCATCCACACGTCAAGATTTCGCTTGAAGAGGGTGAGCGAGGGGCTATGTCTAACATGAATTGGGATTCTATTCCAGAGTGAGGGGAGCCTCTGGGAAATTAATCTGTCCCTCCAGCATGTCCTATTTATTTTTGTGCTCAGGTTCAGGTCCCTGGAGCATGTAGCTCTAAGGGACTTGGATTTTTTGAGGTGGAGCATGTCCATTAATTCTGGGTTTGACATGGCTTTGTACGTCAGGCATAGATAGCCTCTGAGTAGGCGGTAAGCAACTGAGTAGAGCTGGAGTTTCTTTAGTCGAGCTGCATAGGACATCTGTTTGTAGCCCATGATCCTCTTGGTGAGGTACTTTTGGGGTCTCTCCAGTTGCTGCAGGTGTCAGGTAAGGTACATCCCAAAAGGGGCATTGTATTCAATTATGGGCCTGATGAGTGATGAGTAGAGGGGCACAATGACCTCTCTTGGTTTAGATGCAAACCCTTTCGTGATAAGGTGGGCTATATAGAAGGTCTTTCTAACCACTTCGGCAATGTGATTATCAAAGGAGAGATTACTATCTGTGTTGGTCCCCAAATCTCTAATTACTTCTTCCGTACTTAATGGAATACCACCTATGTAGTAATTTGTGGGCACCTTGTTTTTCCCAAAGGGAATGAATGTACACTTTTTAGCATTTAGCTTGAGGCCGTGGCTCTGGCACCAAGCGTCCGTCTCTGTGAGACCCTTTTGGAGGATGCTTGTGTCAGCTGGAGATTCGATTATGGCCCCCAGTTTGCAGTCATCTGCAGACTTTGTCAGCCATAATCCCCCCGTGTTAGCCTGAACCTCAGAGAAGTATATACCAAACAAGAGAGGTCCCAGAACTGAGCCCTGTGGGATGCCACTTGTAACTGGTTTGGATTCGGACATGGCACCTGCGATTCTGATCATGTGGGTTCTATCTCTGAGCCAGTTTGCAACCCATCTTGTGATATAGGGGTTGATATTTAAGCTGGTAAACTTATTTATGATGCCCGAGTGGGGTATTGTGTTGAAGGCTTTTGCGAGGTCCAGGTAGGCTGTGTGGACTACCTTGCCCTCATCTATGGCTTTGGTAACTGTTTCAAAGATATCAACTAGGTTTAAGAGGCAAGATCTGCCCTTAACAAAGCCGAATTGGGTAGGGTCCAGTGTCTGGAGGCTCCCAATGTCTTTGTTTATGAGTTCCATGATAATACGTGCCATAGCTTTACAGACCAGACTAGTCAGGCCTATGGGGCGATAGTTTCTGGGGTCTGTTGTGGCACCACCTTTGTGGAGTGGGACCACTGTAGCAGTACCCCATTCTTTAGGTACATATCCTGTAGTAAGGCTAAGTTTGAACAGTGACTTAATGTGAGGGTTCAGTTCTTCTTGGAGCTCATGTAAGACACAGCCTGGGACACTGTCCGGTCCCATAGATGCTGTGTTTTTTGCTTTGGAGAGGGCAGTTTTCACCTGTGCATCTGTGATGTCAGGGAGGTTACATTCAGTTGGGATAGGCATTTGCTCCTTTGGGGGGGGGGGAGTTTGCACTGAATCTGTCTGCCAGGATGTTGGCTATGTCTGTAGGTTCATGTTTCCAGAACCATACAGCCAGGGGGTGGGGGAGCCTGTCCAGTTTGATAGCTGCGAGACTTGTTAGGGGAATTGAATGGTGTTGAATTGTCACATTAACATACCCTCTTTATATCACTAAGTGCCCCTATCACCCTCCACAACCCCAGTCTTCAACAGCTTCCAGCAAATCTGCCTGGAATTGCTTCATTGGCTATGCTTGACAGAGGCTCTGTTACTTCATCAGTGGTGTGGGGAAAGCCAACACACTGTAGCTATGCTTCTAATTGCCCTTGGGCAGATAGGTAGTAGGCTATCTGTGAACCTCTAAAGTGCAGGCCATCACAGCCATAATATGTGAATAAACAGACCTTCAGATCACAATATACAGTGAGAAATCACCATATAGTCAGGAAACAGTTAAGTACAGTAAGAACATACAGAACACTGATACTTAGTCACTCCAAAAGCCTATCTTAGAAGCTAGAAGACTTGTATAAGTTTAAGGCTTTCTATTGCTTACCAGAAGGTTACCTACAGGAGAGATGCAAAACAAGCACAGATGGGGAACATGCATGCAATGATACCATACCGGCCTACGTGTCAGCCTTAAGCTTTGGAATACTGGCCAAGGCTATTGGTGCCCCCATGGTGCCTTATGTAGGAGAGTCTCAAAGGTGAGTACCAGCTCTTTAAACAGCACAATAGCAGACTCAATGAGGGTTATGCTACTCATCACCAGGGGTTGTGATCACAACATGCATACACTCACAGCACTCCTCAGGATGGACAACATCAACATCTGTGCTGTAACTGAGATCTGTTTTAAGGCTCCTGAGAGCACACCAGCACTACCAGACTACAACCTATACCACACATTTCAGTCACAGAACATAGACTGACAGACATGGAGGGGCTGTATCCATATTCATCAGGGATACCTACACCTCCAGGTTAGTGGGGCAGCATGATACCTCTGAGATCATCCATGTATAGCTAACATCAGCCACAACTGCAGTGTAAACTGTGGCCTGCTAGGGATCACCCTCCATGACCCAGGACCACCACTCCACCTACCTGAAGACAGTGGAGAACATGACAGTCCTAACGCACACCATGGCATTGGTCGATGTCAACTACCATACCATTAACTGGGAAACATACTCTGGTACTCATTTCCAGGCCCAGCGCTTCCTGGAATTTATCACCTCATATGCCCTGTATCAGGTGGTAACCTCCCTAATGTGGGGTGGAAACTACTAGAAGTGATCATCACCAACATGGGCGACAGGTTCATCACAGCAGAGGTTAACCGGTCACTGGTTAGATCTAAACATGAACTATTCACTGTCTTCACACCCAAGCATCTCCCCCACCCATGGATACCACAGTGTACACCTTTCCTACAGCTAAATTTACACTACTAGTGACAGTGGTGGGGGGTTTCACAGCCCCCATGCTAAGGGAAACACTGATCAAGATACAGAAAGATTTACAAATGCAGTCTATAAGCACCTACACAGATGTATGAATCATTCCATCACTGGTAAACTAAGACTCACTCCTCCTAGACAAGGACTCTGGCCTGGTGGACCTCTACAATAAACAGCCTATACTACAGATGTAGGACAGTGTTCCAGACAAACAGCAAATCCCACAAAGGGCAGGCATCCGTGACCACTATTAGTATGATATGTAGGTCCCTCATGAAATCATCCAAGGCTAACATCAGCAGGCGAATACGCAAGGATTCGAAAGATAACCACAAAGCCTTCTTTGGCTACATCATGGATCTACTTGGTGACACACAGATTTGCACTGTGCCGGTGAAATATAGCACAAAATATGCTGAGCCTACTGATATCATCAACATCCTTGCCGATACATTCAGTGCATACTTTACCCCCTAAAGAACCCACAACACTACCCAAACGGTACAGTATCCCACACATCAAAGACACACAGGTGGAAATGGCCCTCTCTAACAGCAGAACACAGTGTCAATGGAGGCAGATGTTGTCCCAGACTGCATCTTGTAAACTGTACAAGACAACCTGCTCCCCACCTAATTAAGCTTTCCTACCTCAGCCTATCCACCTGCTACATGCCCATACAATGGTGCGTGGCAACAGTTATTCCACTCCATCAAGGTGGAATCACAACTGACCATGGTAACTACCATCCCATAAGCCTGACTAGCCTGGTCTGCAATAGTATGGTTTGCATCCTCATGGCACTCATTAACAAAGACAATGGTAACCTCCGAACACGTGACCCAACCCAGGTCAGCTTGGTTGAGTGTAGTTCATGCCTACTGAACTTGTTTGATGTCTTACATACAGTCACCAAGATGTTAGATGATGGGGGAGGTGGTTCACACATACTACCTGGACCTCGCCAAGGCTTTTGACACCATGCCCCACTCAGGGATTATTGATAAACACGCCAGCCTGATCATACACCCATACATCACAGGTTTGGTTGCCAATGGGCTTACACACAGAACCCACATGGTACGACTAGTGGTCTCCATGTCCAACTCTTGACCAGTCACAACTGGTGTCCCACAGGACTCGGTCCTGGGAGCCCTACTGTTTAGCATATACTTCTCAGAGGTACAGGCAAACACAGGTGGACTACAGCAGACCATGTTTGGCAATGACTGCAAACTGGGAGCCATGATTGATAGTCCAGCTGACACAGACATCCCTCAAGAGGCCTCACAGTGAAGGTCACAGGGTGTCAACATCATGGCCTCCAGCTAAGTGCCACTAACTGCATGGTCATTCCATTGTGGAATTGGCACTCACATATTAACACATAAGTGGCAGCTACTATAATACGAATGAGGTAATGGGGTATCTGGGTCTAAGGTAGATAGTGATCTCCCCTTTGACAATCATATCTCCACAGTAGTTAGGACATCCTTCTATGTAGGCCATTTGATTACTAAAAGATTCCCATCTAGACATACTGGGGTTATTGTGCCCCTTTACTCATTACTTATCAGTCCCATCATAGAGTATAATAACTCATGTGACATGCACTTCAGAAGACACTTCCAACAGCTGGGAGGTCCACAAATGTACCTCGCCAAGGGGAATACTGGCCTCCAACATATGGCCTATGCAGCCAGACTGAATAAACTCCTGCTTTACTCAATGGCATCTCATTTACCCAGAGATGATCTCCACTGGCCAACACAGCCATGTCAAACTCAGGCTTGATAGATATGCTCCACCTATGGGAATCCATGTCACAGTGAGCCACATACTGTAGTGAGCTGAACCTTGCCACAACAATAACTGGAAGATGCTGGAGGGACAGGTTCCTGTCACAGGCACTCCCCATACTTTGGAACAACATCCCTAACTACATTATATAGAGCCCCTCACTAACACTCTGCAAGAGAAACCTTGAAGAGTGGATGAGGAAGAATAGATGCACCCCAGGGATCCTGGCATTGGGTCTGCTCCACAGAGGGACAGTTAATGAATCAGTGGGGTGGCAAAAGCTGACACATTTTGTCTGGGCTTATGAATGGCCTCTGGTAGTTGGCCAAGTACCTACCTATGAATCTATACATACAGTATCTGCATATGCTGATAGCTTAATTTACTGTTCAGGTGTTGACTTACCTTATGCCAATGGCAGTTGTGTGTGCAGTAGTTGAGGGCTGCCTATGTTGGATACACACAGTAGACTGCCTATACATGACAATTTACAGGTAGTCTTGTGTGTGTGCCATCCATTTTTACTGTGTGTGCAGGTGGCAAAAGGTGTCAGTCCCTAGCTGCCCACACTGTCAGTGTGTGCTATACATTCCCTCTTTGCCAAGGCATGGGCATACTGGGCATACCTCCATCTGCCTACTGGGGCTGGCTCAGGGTGTTCAAAGTCTGAGTACTTCTGTGCCTGTGGGGCCCTTGTCAATGGTGGTGGGCTGTGAGGGCCTTCACCATTCTGTCCCTGCTGCAGCTGTTTCTGCAGGACCATACTGTGTAACATGGCACACACTGTGAAGATTTGGGTACATGTGCCTGTAGAGTACTGCAGGGCTGCATCAGATATGTCCAAGCAATGGAACCGTGATTTCAGCATCCCAAACACATGCTCTATGATGATTCTGGTTTGTGCGTGTGCCTCATTATGGCATTCCTGCATGGGTATGTGTGCATTTCTGATGGGAGTTATCATCCACTGTTCCAGTGCATAGCTAGCATCTCCCACCAGGTGGCCATTTGGGATGTCTCCCATGGCAAATAACTGATACAGCTGTGAGGCATGCCAGATGTGGGAGTCGTGATAGCTGCCAGGGCTGCCAGCACATACATCCATGATAATACCCTGGGAATTGTACATGACCTGGCAGTTGATGGAGGGGTATCATTTGCAGTTTATGTAGTGCCTACCCTGCTCACTGGGTGGTGACTTGATGTGTACGTGCATGCAGTCTATTGCACCCAGTACCTCCGGGTATTCTGCCACACGGTGGAAGAGATGCATATTGCTGGCCAACTCCTCCTGTGTTCGGGGGAAATATATGTGCTCATTGGCATGTGGTAACATGGCATCCAGGAACTGGTGTAGTACCCTGGATGCTGATGCCTGTGAGATGCCCATGATATCCCCAGTTGGTCTTTGAAAGGTACCTGTAGCTAGTATTCTCAGGCTTACACATACCTTCCTATCCACTGGGATGGGTTCCCCTCTGTTTGTTCTGGCTCTGAGCCGTGGCCAGCACAGCTCCACAAGTTGCTGTAGGATGTCCCTGTCCACCCTGTAACACTCTACTATGTCCAGGTCATGTAGCCCCTGGTAGGTACCCTGGGTCTGAACACTCTCCTCCTCCTCTGGTGCCTGAGGTGGTTGTGTGCATCATCCTCCACACCATCTTCAGTCTCCAACACATGCTGGTGGATCAAAGCTATGGCAGCCCCTAACATGTACATAATAAATGTTCCCTGTCTGTATACACCACTGGTGCAGAGTGCATGGGAATACACAAATGTGTGTGAGGTGCTTTCACACTTTATGGTATTGTGCTATGGATGCTGCTGGTGTCAGTGGGTGTGTATGAGCAAATCCAGCTGCAGTGTGTCTTAATTATGTGTTTTGCAATGAGTACTGCAAGTGCGGGGCCTTTACTGTGGACATCTACTTGCCTGCCTTGATTATTCTGTTGCCCTTTAATTCACTTTTAGACCTGGATCCCCTCCCATTATCAGGCATGCATCCACCTGCCATCTTTCTTGTTTTGTACTTTCCCTACCCAATCATGACAAAATGTGCCTTGTAGCTGATATACTGCAAATCATCTTTGTTCTGCTTTGACACTTTACTGTTTTCTTTGCAGTACAGCCCCTCCCCTTTCCTGTTCTGCAGGTAGCTGCTTGCAGCCTTGTTAGCTGTTGTCAATGGCCCAGTAGGTGTTAATTAGTCTTTTGTACTCCAATTTTACTGCTGCAGCATTTCCTTATTTCTTTCCTATATCCTCCCTGTTTCAGCTGCAGTGTGCAACGCACATACCCGTTTACCTGGTTTACGTGAGTTTTCATCTCCGTTCACATGCATACTCGGTTACCTTGTGTACTCTCAGCTAAGTATAGCTATGGCCAATTTGACACACCCCTATCATGCAGCTTTGCCTAGCAAGGGGCAAACCGGTTTAGCAATGCTGCAATGTGCTTACAGCAATGGCGACACACCCCTCTCTTGATGTCATCTTTATCTCAGGGGCACACCTCAGTGTTATAGTGCTATGCTGTGAGGTGCATCCTTACGCCAGCAGGGAATCTGCGATTCACTACTACTCCTCTCATTTGCATGGCATTGCCTACTAATTCCTAGCTACTGTGCATAACACTGCCCCTTAGCAACCCTTGCGCCATAAGTGTGGTGTAGCATGCCTGCCTTTGACTATTTTGGAGAAATCATGATATGTGTTTCATTGCGGTTTTATTCTATATTTTTATATATTCCTTGCGATCCCCTTTGCGCATCACTGCTCTGTGCTTCCACTATATATATTAAATGTTAATTTTATATTTTGTACATTTTTTATGCCAATGGCTATATATTTAGCCATTGGCATATATTAACAATATAATGCATGTGTTTGGTTGCTGTCATGGCTCCAATTTTATGTTTGCAAAAATGTAAACTGTTTTCTACTCTTTACATTTCTGCATGCTTACACTACACCTGCACCACTTCCTGAATCGCTACATACCTTCATTTGCTTGCTGCACTGCTGCACATGGAGTAATTAGCATACAATGCTCGGGAGTTGTGCAGGCGTAGCATATGCAGGTAGTGCATGTGGAAACAGCCCATACCTGAATCGCTCAGTGGCCATATTTGATGTTAGAATGCCGACGCTATGCCTGCACCTGTTGCAAGCTTCATGAATCCTAGGGACTGTGTAGATAGAGGGCATTATGCACGTTGTTGTTCTCAATTCTCTAAGGTGCTCACTTATTCTGTCCTTGACCCTACATGTGGTTTTACCTATATAAAATCCAGGGCAGGTGGTACAGGTTGCTAGGTAAGCCACATTAGTAGAATTGCAGCTACATTTACCAGGACATTTTACGGTCAAGTTGAACTGATTACTGATACATATGAGCCATCATTGATGAACTTGCAAAATCTACAATTCCCATATTAGTGACCTGTTTTGCTTTGTTTTATTTTAGTTTCTGTGCCCTTCCAAGATATTCTTAATGTTTCTACCCCTGCTATAAGCCACTAAAGGCTTGTGCCCGAGTTTCACCTTGATTTCCTGTTCAAACCCCAAATCCCAACTCTTATTAATGATATTAACTATAGTCGGGGTCAAGTTGTTAATACCACAGCACAGTAGGATCCCCTTCCCTGTTTTTATGAGTAACTTCTTGTAACCCCACACCCTTTTGTAAAATTTGTGGGTATAATGAATGCCTCTTTTCTTTTGTTTCATGTTTCACTTTGATCAAAATCTTTAGATTTTACATAAACATATTTATTCTGTCATACACAAATCAATATCTAAATAGATTTATGTTATATGTCTTTAAATGAGAGTATGAATCATTTGATTGGTGGCATATTGTATGTTGTGTTATTTAAGGAGGGTGCTATATGTATGGTAATTGACTCTGAAGAAGTCTGTTATATGTAAGGTAAAAGCGCTAAGTTGGTTTTGTTATTAAACAAGTTCTTACATTATTTGTTTGCTTCCTGTGACTGGATTTTTTTTAGTTTTAGTTTTATTTTAATGTTCTGGCCATGACCTTGTGCCAGAGATTATTGTCCTCCACAAAGTTAGTCAACCTTTTTCTCAGAAGTATCTCTATAATGCTTCTCAATGCTGAGGTCTAGCTAATTAACATGTTCCCTGTCACTTGAGAGACTGCTTATGCAGGAGCACCACTAGGGTGATTTATTATCCCTTTGATATCACTCCCTCTTTCAAGAATCTGAAGGCTCACTCCACAAGAGGATCTGCTGGCACATCTTCTGCCAGTTTGAATACCATGGGGAATCAAACCTGTGTCACCTGTGCCACATTTTCTTATTCTATAGCCTTGCTATTTACCAGCCAGCCAGACATCCCATGCCAGAACGCTTCCATCTCTTTCTCGGGTCTATATTAGATGAGTGAACGCTTAAAAAAGCGAACGCTGATTGATCGAACTTATTTTTGCGAAACTGAAAAATATCGAAGCAGCAGAAACTCAAATATTTTCCTAGGGAAAGAATTTGGTTGTCCATTTCTATTGCTTTGGTATTTTCAGTGTTATGGTGGAAAGTTACCGGTCGGATTCAGGTAAGTGTGCAATTGTATTGATGTGAGTGTTAGGGTGATTTAGGTGAGTTAGGGTTAGGGCTCGGATTAGGTATGTGTGCGATTGTGTGGACATGAGGGTTAGGGCGGATTTAAGGGAGTTAGGGTTAGGGAGCGGGTGAGGTGAGTGCACGATAGTGACGGGCCTTAGGGTTAGGGTTTGAGTTAGGGTAAGTGGGTAGTAAGTGGTGTGTGCATAGTTTAGTTTAGGGTTAGGTGTCAGATTTTAGGTGTATGTGTGTGGATTTCTGTTTGTTTGGTGTGCTTGTGTTGTGTGTATGTGTTTTGGATCAGCGATTTTTTTCCCTAGGAAAAAAATCGCTGATCTGACAGTTCGAGATTGTAAGCTTTCGCTTATAGAAGGTCGATCAATCAGCGTTCGCTTTTTTAAGCATTCGCTGATATAATATAGACCCTCTTTCTCTTGCCTTTCCTATTTCTGATATTATTTTAAAAGGGTGTCTTTGAATCTACTCCATTTACCTTTTAATCACTAGTTGATAGCAGCTGCCTAAAATTGTCTTGATTAAATACATTCACTACATTGTAAATGTAAACGAGTACTGTGCAAGACTCACCCAGGCAGTTTTTAAGTTCCAAGCATAAACTATGCTGCAAATGTCTGTTCAGACCAATATTCCAACAGAAGCAGTTTCCTTTCCAAAAAAGCAAGGTTGCTTTTAACTCATTAACCCCGAGTACCTTCTCATGGTGCCTCTGTGCTTAACACCGAGCGCGCCATGAGAAGATAGGAATTCCGTTCTGTTAACCCCGAGTGCCTTCTACCAGCGCAGTTAAATTTGCAGTCAGATAGTAACTCCACTGTTGAAAATAAAGTTGAAAAAGTAACTGAACTCTGTCAGTTACCTTGTCAGCTTAATTTTCAGCATAGAGTTATGTGGTGGTTATATTTGAGTTTTCGGAGAAAATCAGCTTGCAAGTCACTCTGTACTTTCTTCTCATAGCAAGTGATTTTCTCTGCACGCAAGTCATTGAGTCCAATCACAGTCCACTTAACTCCTTCACACCCGACCTAAAATCTTTTTTTCTGTCTGAATAAATAGGGATTCCAGCAGTAAAAGTTTCCTTTTCTTTTTCTTGTTTTTGCAGAAATTACTGCTGGATCCCTCTAGTTATCCTGCTGTACGAACCTGGGGAGTTTGCTGCAGTTACGGCAGTTACCATTGTGTCTGCTGGGTCTAGATTTGCAATTTAGACTGTGCTTGTATAAAAACCATGAGGAGGTTAATTGTGCTATATATGAGAATTTATTCTGTGTCCTGTTACTGTGGGGCTGAATAGCCTGATCTATAGATTACTCAATGAACCAAGCAGTATCGTACTGCTAAATAGCACAGGTGTGTGTGCTTTTACTGGCTTAGACTGATTACGCCACAAAGGACCATTGTGTTTGCTTTCATGGGGCTGAATAGCCTGATTTACAGATTTCCCTTGAGATTTACTCAGTGAGCCGAGCAGTATCGTACTGCTAAACAGTACAGGGGTGTATGCTTTGACCATCCTGTTTGGTTGCACCATAAAGGGCAGTTGAGGTGGTTCCTCGCTAGTTCACAGCACTATTTTCTATAAACTAGACTTGGATTACTGAATTTTAGTGTACAGCGTACATTTAACAGCACATATACCATACTTTGGCATAATATTGGTAAGCAGTCTTGTTATGTAGCTGCTATTAACTTTTTTGTCGCTAGAACCTTGTTTTCGCAAGAGAGACACACCGTTATAGACAACCAGAATGAGTAGTTATTTATGTTTACCTAATGAAGTGTTAACTTTATGAAACTTTAAGAAAGTTGGGGGCTTTGTCATTTGTAGAGTTAGCTTTTCTGATCTGAGTTATATATATGTGGATATCATTCCTAATCAGAATAAGGGTTGCACCACCATTCCTGTCACCTGACCTGATGTCAACATGTGAAGTATAATTTGCTCATATGCAGTTTGAAGGTCAAAGTTCATCTTTTTGCCATGCTTCAGTTTTAGCTCATATGTGTAGCTGTTGTATGATATTGCAAAGCTTGACAGTTTATTGTTGACGCGATTACTTTAATGAATAATTCTTTTAAATGTTTTTAGCCAACTGGGACTAGTCATGTATAACCTATGCTTGAAATTGGGGACCTGTGTTTTGTAGAAGTCTCCTGCTCATCAGACTTTGATGATGACAATATATAGTTTTGTTAACAGTTTATTGAAGAATTACAATTTACCATAATCTCTAAGAGTAGAAGTCGAATTATTAACTGTCTTCCGGAAATATAATTAAGTTGTAAAAGATTGTCTAGTAAATAAGATGGGGAGATACAAATATTGGGTGTTGGTTTTTGGCACTGGCTAGTAAATTGTTAGGATCGTTATGTGCTGGAATGGTATCTGCAAGTTGCAGGAACACCAGAAGAAAGATAATATTATAATCAGTAATGGTAGGTAAATAGAACATTACAGGTTTTTGTGACCGTAATGGCTGAATGACGGTTCTGTTTCTATATTTGGTTGCGGTTGAGTTTGTTTTAATCAAGAAATGATTATAACTGCAAACCTTATGAACTGTGACATTTTCTGTGTGATTTTGTGGAAGGATTATTGTGAACCTCACCTATATTAGACTATTGCTTCTTCCCCAAGGTACATGGATATATAAGAAACATCAATGTAAAAAATAAAAGACCCCCACCCACTTCTGCATAAAACACTTGAATGTGTAAAAGGGACTTTATGAAGTGGCTGTTATGAGAGTTAATTCACACATACATTTTTATAGTTTCAGGACTTGAATTATTGAGTGAACATCTGATAGGAGTCCTTAGAATAGCATGCCTGTATATTAAATATTTATGAAATTCTGATGACCTGAATAAAAAGTATGACTAGCACAGTGATATAAAGGTTGCTTCACAGCACTTCATTATCTGGTTTGATTTTCACCTGGTGTACCTGTCCTCGAGTGTCAACATGTTCTCCCTGCATCTGCATGGCTTTTGCCTTGGTCTCCAGTTTCCTCCCACTTCCTAAAATATGTCAATATGCACTAAATTGTCCATAGGTGTGTGTGTGTGTTTCTGTCTGTGTATATGTAGGTATTTATGTACATCTGTGTCTGTGTGTATGTTTGAGCATGTGATTGTCGTATACCCACTGTTTGCTGGAATAGGTATAACTTTAAACATGAATAGGATAAAACTGTGTATTGAAAAATGTGCGAATGAATAAAAAGAGCTTTATTTCTTTAACATATATATTTACCTTATTACATCACTGAATCCTTTCACACTGTTGGGCTTGCTAAATACTGCTGTCAAGTATCATACAGTCTCTTCCTCTATAAATTTTAGTTTTATTATTTAGTATTTTAAGCACTGTATTTTGTCAGTAATCTTATGGGAGTCTTCAGCTCTAAAATGTATTTAGGTGATTCTTGACTGATATAAATACGGACTACTCTCTGCTTCACCATTTCTTCTTAGTTGATAATACATGCAGGTAGCTTATTTGTGTTTATATCTAAAACCATTTTCTCCACTGGCGGATTATTTGTGTATTGTATTGTCATGGAGGGTTGGCTTGGGTGAATGCTTCATTATGGTGCATGTACATACCAGCCACTATTACTGAAGGGTCGTCTGGAGAATTATTTAATTCTGGTGCTTATGCATACTTCATCATTTTATGGTAGAGGTCACTTAGGTGAATGTTTCATTTTGGTGACTGCGCATGCTAGGAACTCTTACAGAAGGGTCATTCAGGGAAATGCTTCATGTTGGTGCTTGTGCATACTTAAACATTTTATTGTAGGGGTCACTTGGGTGAATGCTTCAATATGGTGCATGTTCATACCAGGAACTGTTACAGAAGGATCATTCAGGGAAATGCTTGGTGGTGAAGATTGGAGCAGTGACACCCAGTAATTTTGTGTGGTTTACCTGTTCTATCATGGTGGTGGTGGTGGTGGTGGCAAAGGCAGTAGTGAATAATGCTCTTCTGAGGTAAAGAGCAGTACCATTTTTTTTAAGGTTTAGTAGTAGTGGTGAATTATTTAGCCATGTTTCACTTGATAAGAAGCATTTTTTGTGTAAGGTCTTAGAGTTTAGAGAGAGATTTGGCAAAGCAGATTAGAGTTGAGTCTGCTGCATATTGAACAAGGGTAGTATTTGTTGTAGCAGTTGGGAGGTCATTGATGAATATGTTTAAATGTTTGGGGCCTACTATAGATCCTTGTAACCAATAGTTATTGTCAATAATATAGGGGGTAATGAGGGGGTAAGAGGCTTCAAGCATGTCTGTGGGTGTTGACAGTATTAACACAATTCAACAAGCAGTAGGCTGAAAGTACATACTGAGAATTTTGCACTGAATAAGTTAAATTTAAAAAACTGCAAACAAAGATAATTGAAATTAGAATTTTAATTACAGCTGTTTTCAAAATGTAGAGATTTTCTAGTTTTGACAAATGAATTATTTCTCCACAATTTGTGCATGAGACAATTCCTTTATGTTCACAATCAGCTCAGTGCATTGGTGAGTTGTGCTTTTGAGATTACAAATGCAACAAAAAGGGTTTATTGATGGTAATGTTGCATTACATATGGTTACATTACTTAGAATACAGCACAGAAATGCAATTATACTGTAATATGACAACATATAAGACATCAGATATACCACTGACTAATTAATAGTGTAATGTAAAATAAGCAGACAAGAAATCACTTCTGCTTGTATTATTCTATTTGTGATTAGTAGTTGCATGAGTGAGATAAATTTATCATTTGTTGACAACTGCCAGCATGGAGCTACCATATTTTTTGTGCATTTTTCATGGCTTTGTCAGTCATGTGTGGAATTTAGGTGGGAGGAAGGGCTCAGTAATATGTAAGTGTTATACTATTTACTGAATTACTCAGGTGTTCTCCTTACTGATATTGAGTCTGTGTTACACAACAGCTGCACAAGGTAATATGCCTAGTCAACAGGTTATGTGCAGCAATTATCACCTTTGTCTGAGCATGCATAACTTTGCAGTACTGAAAGGAAGGTCATTATCACATTAACAATAAGCGCAGTTACAATACAGCTGTGAATTATTATCACTTTTCTGGTAAAAGTCTCAGCTGCTGTCACTGTTACTCACATAAGTAGAAATCGTTATCACTTTGACGAATGCACAAGCCAGATTGTGTTTTTTCTCTGTTTGTAGTCATTGCAAGCCACCCCCTCCATTCTTCATCAACTAGCTATCCTCCAAAACCTCTGATGTTTTTTCCTGTATATATATATATATATATATATATATATATATATATATATATATATGTGCATATGTGTGTGTATATCGATATATATGTATGTACATAATGTACTTGCACATATACACATGAATATCAGTATGGCAGTGGCCTCTCTTGGGAGATAGGGTGATGCATCTGCATACATTGTCTGTAGTTCATTTAGAGGGGATTTACATGTGTCCTTTCTGTGCATGCATTGTCTGTAGTTCATTTAGAGGGGATTTACATGTGTCCTTTCTGTGCATACATTGTCTGTAGTTCATTTAGAGGGGATTTACATGTGTCCTTTCTGTGCATACATTGTCTGTAGTTCATTTAGAGGGGATTTACATGTGTCCTTTCTGTGCATACATTGCCTGTAGTTCATTTGGAGGGGATTTACATGTGCCCTTTCTGTGCCCCCTTGTCAGGTACTGGCCAAGCCCTTATGCACCAAGGTCAGGAAGGTTCCTCTTCAGAGATTTATGCCAACTTCTCTTGTGTTGGTGGGTGCATCACAGGGGGCATACCCAGCCATCCATGGATCTTGTGATCGATCTGGATTGCAATTGGGAACTTGGAGACTCTTCAGTTCAGCCCCACTGTGCTGCTGTCCTAGGTAGAAATGGCCTCAGGGCTGCCACTGTGATGCAGTGTTTCTCTCCGGAAAAGGACACATGCAAAAAGACAAAGCCTGGGGCAGAATTAGTCTTTTCACATGTTGTCTCAGTTGAGCTGTCCACTTAGTTTCCCTCCCTTCAGGTGTAGTAAATGTATGTAGGTCAGGGTAAGACCCTTTACATTAGCTCCCCCCTTTGAGTCCTTATGACCATTGCTGAAAGGACACATGTCAATGGAAAAGGCAGAGTGCTGCACTGCATGCAATCAGGAGTCATTGCTACTAACAGCAGTCTGAGTGGGTAGCCAGTACAGGTATGGGACACTTCAGACACCCACAGCCTGAAGTCCCGTGCCTGTCCTAGGCATTACTGGAGTGGCAGTCCTTACCCTGCTTTTTATCTTTACATGTGCCCTTTCTGTGCCCCCTTGTCAGTCATTGTGTGTAATTTTGTGTTTTCACGGGTGGTAGGTATGTACCTCCGCAGCGTCATCACCACTTATGTACCTTATGAAAAGAATAATGCCCCTACGGAAAGGAGTGAAGATTTGGATGGTCTAACCAGGTAATGCATTATGATACACATATATATGTACTTTTCCAATACATCTGTCAAACATCAGTAGTAATCTGTTTGCATTTTCTTTCCTGTGCAGGTTCGTCTACCTTCTGACACTGACATGGCTTCACGAGCAGGAGAACGACAAGTGAGAGTGTGGGTATGTGGCCATTCCGACAATCACAGGTCTGCCAGCCATGCCCCCATAACTGAAAACCAGTACAACTTGGGCTTCTCCACATCCAGTCTGAAGGTATACTGGATTGCAAGAAGAGGTATGCTTTGGAGCAGAGTACTGCAGTTGTTGGAAGAGAAGTGTTCCATCTACCCTGAGCCCTACATCCTTGTGCTGCACATTGGAGGGAATGATGTCATCAGTGAACCACTCGGAAGACTGCGGTTTCAAATCAGAGCAATTTTTGAACACTTGCAGTCGTGGTGGCCACAAAAGATGTTCACCTGTTCAGAAGGGATGGCGTTCACCTAACCGAGGAAGGCATTGCCTTGTTCTTGACTGACCTCCACAATGGCATGATGAGAGCTATGCAGGATTGGCAATATGCAGCTAGTGAGAAGAGTGGAAAACACCCATGACCAAGTAGGGACCAGTATGGTAAGTAAAACTCTATTATGAAATGTGTTGTGAAAAATATATTTTTATATGAGTTTGGCAAATAACTGTGGTAAGAAGCTGGTGAAGATGCTGAGAAAGAACAACTGTTTCAGGAGAGTGCTAGCATGTACAAATGAATATGTATTGTATGTATATATGTATAGTATCGATAGTTCCAACATGTAAAATAATTGGGCCTGTATGTTGTACACATGTGCAGATATCAATGTTTGTTTCGGACTTAGGTTATGGAAATTATGATTTTTTTTCATATTTTGGTAAATAACTTTGCAAGGGAACATCTGAATGTGCTAAGTAATACCTCATTTTGAAAACAGTATTGATAGTTCTAACATGGTAAAGGAAGGGTGTCTGTATGTTGTACTCATATGCAGATATCAAAGTTTGTTTCGGACATGGGTTATGAAAATTATGATTTTTTTTTCATATTTTGGTAAATAACTTTACAAGGGAGCATCTGAATGTGCCAAGTAATACCTCATTGTGAAGACAGCATTGATAGTTCTAACATGGTAAAAGAATTGTGCCTGTATGTTGTATACATGTGCAGATATCAAAGTTTGTTTGGAATTAGGTTATGGAAATTATGATTGTTTTCATATTTTGGTAAATAACTTTGCAAGGGAGCATGTCAGTGTGCCAAGTAATACCTCATTTTGAAGACAGTGTTACTCCTTATAACATGGTAATAGAACTGTGTCTGTGTACTCTACACATGTACAGATATCACAGTTTGTTTAGTCTTGTACGATTATGAAAATTATGCATTTACAATACTTTTCATTATTATGCCCATATTTTTGCAAGGGAGCATGGTGATCACACAAATGATGCATCATTTTGAAGCTGACATTCAGATGCACAACTTCTACACTGATATGTAGACTCTCTCTCTGTTACAGGTGATGATATATTATGCTTTGTTTATTTATCAGTTATGAAAAATAATATATTAATCATATTTCTGTGCATATCTCAAGAAAGGAACATCATACAGTAATGGTTAAGGTATCATTTTAAAGCTGACATTCATACTAACAAATTACATTCAAATTGTATGGGTCTGCATGGTACATTGACCAAGATATTATGCTTTGTTTTTCCAAAAAGGTAAAAAATATGCACAATATCAGCATTCCTTGCCAAATATTTAATAATGACTTTGATATACACTATCAACATTTACACTGTTGGAAAGGTCAGTGTCTGCTGAACAACTTTCGCGTTGCCGAAAAGACACATGTACATGGAAAAGGTAGAGGTAAGGCAGAGTGCTGGCACTGCATGCAATCAGGAGTCATTGCTGCTACCAGCAGTCTAAGTGGGTAGCCAGCACAGGTATGGGACACTTCAGACGCCCACGGCCTGAAGTCCCGTGCCTGTCCTAGGCATATTAGTGGAGTTGCAGTCCTTACTCTGTTTTTTATCTTTACATGTGCCCTTTCTGTGCCCCCTTGTCAGTCGTTGTGTGTAATTTTGTGTTTTCACAGGTGGTAGGTATGTACCTCCGCAGCATCATCACCACTTATATACCTTATGAAAAGAATAATGCCCCTGTGGATAGGAGTGAAGATTTGGATGGTCTAACCAGGTAATGCATTATGATATACATATATATGTACTTTTCCAATAGATCTGTCAAACATCAGCAGTAAACTGTTTGCATTTTCTTTGCTGTACAGGTTTGTCCACATTCTGACACTGTCATCAGTCAACCACTGGGAAGGCTGCGGTTTCAAATCAGAGCAATTTTTGAACACCTGCAGTCGTGGTGGCCACGTTGTCATTTTGTGTGGTCGGTGGATCTACAATCTGTCCTGACAGCATCACCACAAAAGATGTTCACCTGTTCAGAAGGGATGGCGTTCACCTAACTGAGGAAGGCATTGCCTTGTTATTGACTGACATCCACAATGGTGTGAGGAGAGCTATGCAGGATTGGAAATATGCAGCTTGTGAGAAGAATGGAAAACACCCATGACCAAGTAGGGACCAGTATGGTAAGTACAACTCTATTATGAAATGTGTTGTGTAAAATATATTTTATGAGTTTGGCAAATAACTGTGGTAAGAAGCTGGTGAAGATGCTGAGAAAGAACTGTTTCAGGAGAGTGCTAGCATGTACAATTGAATATGTATTGTATGTGTATATGTATAATATTGATAGTTCCAACATATAAAATAATTGGGCCTGTATGTTGTACACATGTGCAGATATCTATGTTTGTTTCGGACTTAGGTTATGGGAATTATGATTTTTTTTTCATATTTTGGTAAATAACTTTGCAAGGGAGCATCTGAATGTGCTAAGTAATACCTCATTTTGAAGACAGTACTGATAGTTCTAACATGGTAAAAGAATGGTGCCTTTATGTTGTACTCCTGTGCAGATATCAAAGTTTGTTTCGGACTTAGGTTATGGAAATGATTTTTTTTTCATATTTTTGGTAAATAACTTTGCAAGGGAGCATCTGAATGTGTTAAGTAATACCTCATTTTGAAAACAGTATTGATAGTTCTAACATGGGAAAAGAATGGTGCCTGTATGTTGTACTCATATGCAGATATCAAAGTTTGTTTCGGACATGGGTTATGAAAATTATGATTTTTTTTTCATATTTTGGTAAATTAACTTTACAAGGGAGCATCTGAATCTGCTAAGTAATACCTCATTTTGAAGATGGTATTGATGGTTCTAACATGGGAAAAGAATAGTGCCTGTCTGTTGTACTCATGTGCAGATATCAAAGTTTGTTTCAGACTTAGGTTACGGAAATTATGATTTTTTTTCATACTTTGGTAGATAACTTTGCAAGGGAGCATCTGAATGTGCCAAGTAATACATCATTTGAAGACAGTATTGCTGGTTCCAACATGGTAAAAGAATTGTGCCTGTATGTTGGACACATGTGCAGATATCAAAGTTTGTTTGAGACTTATGGTTATGGAAATTATGATTTTTTTTTCATATTTTGGTAAATAACTTTGCAAGGGAGCATCTGAATGTGCTAAGTAATACCTAATTTTGAAAAGATTATTTATAGTTCTAACATGGTAAAAGAATGGTACCTGTATGTTGTACTCATAGGCAGATATCAAAGTTTGTTTCTGACTTAGGTTATGGAAATTATGATTTTTTTTTCATATTTTGGTAAATAACTTTGCAAGGGAGCATCTGAATGTGCCAAGTAATATCTCATTTTGAAGACAGTATTGCTGGTTCTAATATGGTAAAAGAATTGTGCCTGTATGTTTGACACATGTGCAGATATCAAAGTTTGTTTGAAACTTATGGTGATGGAAATTATGATTTTTTTCATATTTTGGTAAATAACTTTGCAAGGGAGCATCTGAATGTGCCAAGTAATATCTCATTTTGAAGACAGTATTGCTGGTTCTAATATGGTAAAAGAATTGTGCCAGTATGTTTGACACATGTGCAGATATCAAAGTTTGTCTGAGACTTATGCTTATGGAAATTATGATTTTTTTCATATTTTGGTAAATAACTTTGCAAGGGAGCATCTGAATGTGCCAAGTAATATCTCATTTTGAAGACAGTATTGCTGGTTCTAACATGGTAAAAGAATTGTGCCAGTATGTTTGACACATGTGCAGATATCAAAGTTTGTCTGAGACTTATGCTTATGAAAATTATGATTTTTTTTCATATTTTGGTAAATAACTTGGCAAGGGAGCATCTGAATGTGCTAAGTAATACCTCATTTTGAAAAGATTATTTATAGTTCTAACATGGTAAAAGAATGGTACCTGTATGTTGTACTCATAGGCAGATATCAAAGTTTGTTTTCCGACTTAGGTTATGGAAATTATGATTTTTTTCATATTTTGGTAAATAACTTTGCAAGGGAGCACCACATTGAGTGAAATAATGCATCATTTTGAAGACAGTGTTACTCCTTACATCATGGTAAAAGAACTGTGTCTAGGCACTGTACACACGTACAGATATCACAGTTTGTTTACTCTTGTACAAATATGAAAATTATACATTTACAATACTTCTCATTTTTATGCTCATATCTAAGCGAGGGAGCATGGTAATCACACAAATGATGCGTCATTTTGAAGCTGACATTCAGATGCACAACTTCTACACTGATATGTAGGCTCTGTCTGTTACAGGTGATGAGATATTATGCTTTGTTTATTTATCAATTATGAGAAATAATATACTAATCATATTTCTGTGAATATCTCATGAAAGGAGTGTCACACAGTTATGGTTAAAGTATCATTTTAAAGCTGACATTCATACTAACAAATTAAATTCAAATTGTATGGGTCTGCATGGTACATAGACCAAGATATTGTGCTTTGCTTTTCCAAAAAATTTAAAAAATTGCACAATATCAGCATTCCTTGCCAAATATTTCATTATGACTTTGATATGCACTATCAACATTTACACTGTTGGAAAGGTCAGTGTCTGCTGAACAACTTTTGCGTTTACATTTTTAGTGTAGCTCTTATAGTTAAAGAGTTATGAGCATTTGTTTTCTGTATAGTATTACAAATGGATTTTCTGAAAATGAGCTCAGGCTGCTCTGTTGTTCCTATGGTGGAATTCAGCAGGCAGCTTTTCCTGAGCTGCTCTGGAGTGAATGAGTTAAAACACAAGCATAAACTGTGCTACAAATGTCTATTCAGACCAATATTCCAACAACATCATTCCAACGACATCAATTTCTTTTACAAGAAAACAAAGTTGTAGAAAGATATATTGTTTTCCTTCTCTTCATTGAATTCTGGAATACTCTAAACTGATCTACTCATTCCACCATTTAAGCTTTGCTGGACCCTGCTGTTCTGAGAAAGTCCATGAAAAGCATGAAAACATGAACAAACTAAAACCATTTATTAACAAGTATAACCAATTATAAGGGCAGAACACAGTGCCATGGATTTTCTTTTTTTTTAATTTCTTTTCTTTCTCCCTCATGGCAATCTTCCTTGAATGTGATGTCCCGGGTGTGTTTTACATGTCTTCAAGACTGTTCAGATATAATGAAAAACATTTCTGTACCATGGGGGGGGGGGGGGGGCACAGAAAAAATTCTGTAGTAAAATGTCAGTGAATGATTTATTGCACAGTTGTGTGACATGGTTCATGTCCCTTGTGGTCAGATCTTTGCAGGGTAAATAAGGGAATGTCTAAAGACAACAGCTTCATGCAATGTTGCTTCATCTTGGACAGTCTTAAAAATGCATAAATGGCATACATACGCTATAGCATGCTGGAATGCAGTTGAGACATGAGTGGTGGTCACGCAAGTTTATGAGCTATGTTCAGCTTGCCCACAGCAAGTTTAATGCAGTTTTTCCAATAAGAGTGAATACTGTGCACTATGATGTGATTCATAGAGCTGTGTCTCTGAGCCTTCCTTCCATAACAACTTCTCAGATCAACCCCAATTTATTAAAACTAGCCTCAGTCTGACATTTTAACCTTTGCTGTGGTCTGCGCTTCTTTAAAAGGCTGCGAAAAGCACAGAAAATGTGAACAAACTAAAACCCTTTATTAACACAAGAGATAACCAGAAATTGTTAAGAAAAGGCTCTTATTAGTATAATTCAGAGTGATGCTTTCAACAGTAGCCTATATTTACTGGTAAGACATAACATTTTATACTGTTTGTTGGATAGTGCATGAACTAGTTGGGAATATATAAGGTGCCATTTAAAGTGTCTTCATATCTCAAGTGGCTTCATGCTGACAATGTTTTCTTGCAATAGGTAATGGCTAGGATCAGACTACAGACTTCTTTAATTTATTTAATTAATTAATTACTTTGCATGACCTACCACTTCATATACTGGCCATCACATCCTCACAACAAACATACATATTACTATTGCAGCAGAGGTGTAGACGACACTGGCAATGTTGACAAGAAAAGTAAAACCGACAGCTTCATATTAGCAAGTCAGTGTGCAAATTACCATTTCTCTTTCTCTTATTAATACTCTGGCATGCACAATACATATTTCATTAGGTTATAAAACAAGGCAGGCCAATGTCACTTTTTCACAATATGTGATTGCAGGTTATAAAATGATGCAACCTCAGGAAACAAGGCACAGGAGAGAGAACTACAGTCCTGAGGAGAAGCATATCCTCATGAATACCCTGAGGGCATGCAGGAAGTGCCTTTCTGAAAAAGTGAGGTCCAAAACAGGCAAAGACAGAGCTAAGGCATGGAGTCAAGTAATGGCTGACATTAATGCAGTAGACAGAAGGAACCGTACCTTGACACACTGCAGGAAAGAGCCAATGACATGGCAAGATGTGCCAGGACAAAATCCTAGGCAGAATGAATTGCTTGTAGCACCACTGCTGGTGGTGCGTCCACACTATAGCCTTTAACACCACATGAGGAGTACCTTTTGTCAATAAGGGCAATGATATGGATGCAGATGAGGATGCATCTGGAATCATTAGAGGTGGTGTTGATACCAGTACTATCAGATCCTTGCAACAACCACAGTCAGGCAGTGCAGAAGGTTAGTGTGTAGCTCATTTTACTGTGTTATGCTATGATGTATTTGACATCACATATATAGACATACCACCCTTGCATTTTTCATCATCAGGTATCTCAATGTCAGATATTGTATAAAGTTTACAGACAATGCATGGTTGGTTTGATCATCCTACATATGCATAAAAATAAGTCCACCTGTCATGTCACATTAACCACATCATCACATATGTCTACATAGAGTGAATACCATAAACAACGTCATCTTGAGCCTTACCACAGGAGGCTGATGTGCACAGCAGGATGGCTGTCAGCAATAATGCTAGAACTCTAATAATCATATCAAAGTGTGAGGTCAGTGACACACAGTCACAAAGTGTACTGGAAGGTCCCCTTACATCAAAGCAGATGGATAACTCCTTAGGCAGTGGCACAGGTTCCCACACTCAGCACAATGAGGACATGTCATATCAGTGGAGGGAGGGGGCACCATGCAGCTCAACACCAGCTTTTTGTGTACAGCCTGAACCTCTTCATGAAGAAACAACCTTTTCAAAGGTAGCAGTACCTACTATCACACCTCTACACAGAGATACCACGTAAAGACATATTTCACAGTTAGTAACAGAGTCATGCAAGGCCTTGTCTGCTTAGCAGCAGATGTGCTGTGGTATTCTTCAAGCCAAGGTTACTGCCACTGAGGGTCAGGTAATGATGGTTAGAGTGCTACAGTGCATATGTGAGGAATACCTTTAGGTAATTGGGAATGGCGGAGTCCAAGACAATGCCATAATGACTCACATGCACAGTATGGTTGCACACACAGCATCCACATATGCTTTAATTTGGACACTAGTAAAGCCAAACCTGATAACCACTGGGAACACAAGTGGACATGACAACGGAACTGTCTGCATGTGTGCTGGATGTGTAGGCCATATACCACATGCATCCTAAGAAAGTGTTGGATGCATTCAACTGGATTTCCCAAAGAAGAAGGCAGCCAGGCCTCATCAGACTTACAGAACGCATGGTAGAACCTCTCAGTCAAGTCTAGGTCCTGCAGCAGGGTTATGCCAATATCAAGAGGTTCCCCTGCATCCTGTAGATCCTGTCATTTGAGAAACTTAGCATCAAGCTCACAAGCCAGCACTTGCTCATAATCGATGGGCTCATCGCCCACACCATCTTTAGGGGACATTGTGTATGACACCTTACAAATATAGCTTATATTTTGAAAATCAAAAAGAAGGCAACAATACTCAAACAACAGTCAGTTTCCACACAATACATAATGCTGTAATTCTTACTTGAATCTGAAAACAGTAAACAGAATAGCACAGGGGAACTGCATCGTAAAAATGTAGGAGCAAAAACACAACCTATAATCACAAAACAGCACACTGCAACACTGAACATGCTATAGGATTTAATAAGTTGTTTTGTATTTTTATGTCAGTATGCATTTTATTATATGTTTGCAGATTGTTTAACTTCAGAAAAATGACTGTTTTACAACTGGATGAAACATTGTGATCAGGTGATCACTTTGTTATAAATTTAAGTTATTTCAATATGACTGTTATTCTGAAGAAGTCTTGTGTTGATTGGGGTGAAAGTGCTAAATACTCATTAAATCCTACAGAATGTTCAAAGTTACAGTGTGCTGCTTTTGTAATCTCACAGGGTAAAAAGAAAAAGAAAAAAAGAGAGAATATTTCCCAAACCAAGTAATTTTAGGTCAGTAACAGTCATTATACTCTGTTTTAGACACTAAAGTGAAACATAACAATATTGCCATAATTATGCATCACAATGCCTGCTTTAACACACTCAAGAACACCCCAGTATAACTGGCACTTGTGTCACTTATCCCTCAACACTGGGCTAATGATGATTGATGGTAAACCTGTGAAACAGAACACCCCCTTTGTTGAAAAATAAAAACTGTCTGATGTACATTGTTAGTTGACCATACATCACATGGCACAGGCCACAAGTAACACTGCATGCATCAAGTATTATCTGTGTGATTATTTCTATTGTCACTAAGTGAATGTCGTGGCCCATAGTTGTGGACTACATGCCAACTCTTTGCCTGTGTAACCATATGCCATGCATGAGCCTATTAGGCAGGTTGCCATGATGCTGTCTTCAACTGACTACCCTCACTAATGTCAGTGACAAGAGGAATGACAGAGGGACCTCCACTGCCATTATTGGTGATTGGCTGTGGCAACTGCACATGAGAAGAGTACAAGACCATGCTGTGCAGAATGTATCATATAAAAAACATCCTGCATGCAGTAACATGGTCATAGTGAAGAGAACCCCAAACTCATCCAGACAATAGAAATGGGCTTTGAGCAGGCCAAACATTCATTCAAAGATTATCCATTTCTGGGACTGGACTGTGTTGAAACACTACTTAGCAGCTCCCTGGGATATGGAATGGTGTCATTAGGCAGGGTCTGAGTGGGTAGCCTGTGTTATCTGGAATGTAAAACAGGGAGGGAATGCTTAACAATGGCAGGGGTGATTACCCAATACTACCTATAGCATTCTATATTTATTGAAATATCTATGGTTAGGAACAGTAAAATGCTTTTTATTTACCATATAGGTAACCATAATGAATCCTGCCATGCAGAAAGATGTGAAAAAGTGAACTTGTTCGCTAAATATTGTAATCAAAGAAACTGCCAGGATGCTGGGATGACTCATTGGTGATGCATCCCCATGTCTCACACCTTTCCTGACAGTTGATGGAATTATAGCTCTTCATGTTCTGGTACTTCCCATTGCATGGGTCAGATGGTCCTAATGGCAACATGGATGCAGTATCTCATCATCAGTCACCTCAGGAAAATATACCATCCCACAGAAGACACACATGGTCCTGGCTTTGTTCTGAGGTGGCAGTGCAAAATAGATGTACTAATCTACATATGTCAAGAATATGTCATGGAACTGCTGAAATATCCCTGAGACAAAAGCCTGTGAAATACCCAACATGCCCCATTTTGTCTCTGGAAGGTGCCTGTGACAAGTGCAGTGAGGGCTATGCAAACCTTGATGTCCACAGGAATAGAAAGGCCATGCATCTCCACAGTCCTTGTCTGTTGGGTGTATAAATTCAGCAAAGCCCGTAGTATGTCCTTATCTACTCTAAATATTTCCAAAATGACCTGATCAGTAAGTTCATATGTGCCAGGCTTTGTTTATTTCAACTGGTGAAAGCAGCTGAGCACACCTGGTTTTGGCTTGATCAAAAGTAGCACCTCAGAATGGGAAAACAGATAAGCTGGCAGGAAATGCAAGCATCTCTGCAAACTGCAAAGTAGATGAAAAAGGTAGGCTTTGCTTTTTATCAGCCTCATGTGTGTCAAAAGGCAACGATGAATCACACAAGGCCAGAATAAGATTTTTCACATATTTCTCATTTATATATCATTATGCCTTCATTTGCATACTGCTTTCTCAGACTAGTTCAGACAGCTGCCCCTTAGTATTTCTAGTGGTCTCCGAATTGTACCTTAGCTGCACTTAGTAGCAACCAGACTATATTTCCTGTATACCTAAGCACAATGACTATGAATGCTACACCATGTTACCTCCTCTGTGTTTCACATGGTTGGTCATTTTTTTATGTGCTGTAAAGATTTTATATTTGATGAGTCAGCATTCTGTTAAACTTATTTTGTGAAGCATACAAAACTAATTTATCTCAGGAAAAAAAACATTGGTAGGATTCAATAAACTCCATGTAGGCTTTGCACAAAGCCTACATGGAGTATGTGTTTGCATGGTGAGCAGTAGTGATGATTATGTATTCATGCAGTGCACCGCATTTAAACATAAATAAGTGCAATTTCATGGCTGGCAACAGTGTTGCTAGCCAGGAAACCATGTAAAGCAACACATAACAGCAAATGAGCAAACTAGGTTAGCGAGATTGCACAGAATGCCACAATGATTACTAGGGTTTATCATATAGCAATGTACATGGTCCAAACACAGTATAGGATAGTGTATACAGTGCAGAGTATAGTGAAATCCCATTCTAGGCATTCTATACAGAAGTTGTGTAAATGATCTGTAAGGGCACATGGACTGCCATTTAAAATAAACAGTTAAGGGAAGTGTGTGTATTGAATAGGGATACACAGATGAATTATAGGAATAAACACAGGGGGAAGTTGACAGGTGAAACATTGTAATGTACAGCAGACGAGGGCATGTCAATGGAAGACAGTTGTAGCAGGAACACTGATCACATATTGACATGGAACAGTAAGGACTACATGGTGAAAATATATATTATATGACTGTCAGACAAGGTGACATAACATTGGAGAAGATGTCTTTGTGATATAAGCATTCTGACATGAACAATGGAGAGGACATCTATCAAGGATGTTGTATACAATTGGGGTTGGGTGCATATTGTGAAACTGGGCAAACTGATTTGCCTGAATATGACTGTAATGTCAGAGGAGGTCTTCAACAAATGGGGCACAGTTACAAGCTCATAGACAGCAGTAAAAGATGCATGCACAATCATGGACAATATTAGAATAATACAAGTTGTAATCCCATGTTACTGACACAACATAAGTGATTCTGAGTGAACTTAGATGGTTCTGCTTGAACACACTTATACAATGGGATGTCAGTAATCTACGAGGGTAATCAAGCATACCGTCCTAACACTGCAACATCTGCTGGAGGTGCTAGGAGGGGCACTGCTGTACCTGTGTGTGACATTATGATCACTAAAGGCTAGTTGACTGGTGTGTTTGCAATATATATATATATATATATATATATATATATATATATATATATATATATATATACATATATGGCACAATCCACAGTCAGGAATGTAACCCATGCTATCAATGTTGTCAAATAGCTATGTATGTACTATGTGCATCACTGGAACAGGTATCACATATGCATCTGGTATAACACCTTGATGGGGGTTCCATACCATCAGACAGTAATGTTTATGCAACAAAAAGAATACTTAGGTATGGCCAATAAGATGTGTAACAGCTCAGTCTGGCAAAAGTGGCACTCTTCAGTTATACATCACTGGAAGATATATAGAGAGGTACGCAAAGAAGAGTGTATTGTACACAGTATTGTACACAGTTATTGAGGTGATGAGGACTATGAACTATGGAGGTATTATGTCCTTTGATGTAGATGTCCTACAGATACTCAGTAGCTGTGTTACATACAATGGAGTAGTCCCCACTCTGAACACATGATGGTGGATATCACTTACACCATCTACTCCAGGACACAGGTCACACACCAATTTGCTAAAAGGATAATATGTCTATGTTATCCTTGGGTTGTGCATTTGTTTTAATAGTGTAACAAATGCCACTATGTTTTTTGTTTCATCCCATGTGTTGTTCTGGCTGTGGCAACAATCTTTGGTGTGTGCCAATACTGTGTGTATTATAGTAATATCACAGATGGAGTCACTGATTGCCCACAATCTGTAGTCCTCCAGACAGCTGGTTGGACACAGTATGTGTATATTATTCTTGGCATCTGTGACTTAAATAATGGACAGGGAAGGCCCAAGCAGAAAGCCCTGATGTAAGGACCTGATTACTGGACCTGAGATGTAGGTCACTTCACACATTTCAACATATTTAAATGCCATGGATGTGATCCAGTGGTCTATCCACTTGGTTATATAGGTGTTTATGGCCACATCTGACAGTGCTAAGTGAATACCTCAGTGTGGATTTGTGTCAGATGCCTTGGTCTGGTGAAGTTCCACAGGATGATAGTGTTGCCATCAAGCATCCACTCATTGAGCTCTTTGAGGACATCTAACAGATGTAACAGACATAGATGTAGCATTAACAACTCACACCTGTGTTGCACACAGCCAGGATATTACTAGCATCCATTTAGGAAAGGTCCATGATGACATGTTGGTCTACCTCACAGATGAGGAGAGTCAGCATATGTCTGTAAGTTTGCATCAGGTGCTGTCCCTCACAACTCAGGTGGATACATGTTGATGTACAACCTTCTATGGGAGCATAGCCTGTGTAGAGGGAGTGTAGAAGTGTGTACCCAACAGTCAGGTAGGTATATGTTCTGAGTCATGTTATAGGTGATCTGTGATGTTGTCATAGCATTGTTTCCGTGTGATAGGCCTGGAAGAAGGTAAGACAGTGCATACTGCCTATCTTGATCTGGCCTAGGGTTTGGACACGCATGTATCATTGAGAAACACTCCCAGCTGGGAATTAACTCTTATGTCACTAGATGGGTATGGTAAATCAAACTCTACCAGTACAGCTGTCACCACTGGTATACAACAAGGACCTGTGCTTGGTGCTTTACTGTTTGGAATATATTTCTTGACAGTCCAGGCTAAAGTATATATGGCCTTTGGCTTACCGAGTTTGCTGATTATTGCTTATTGGGTACAATCATTGAGTCTAAAAATTATGATAACATACTACAGGAAGGGCTAACACAGACACATGATTGGTGCCAAAGCCACATGGTCTACAAATAAACACAACTGTCATTATTTTGGCCTTCTGCAAAGTGGAATTCCACGTTAATTACAGCATTGACAACACTCAACACTCCCTCTATACTCAGACCCAGTGGTGTGACACCTGGGAACACAATACATGTAGATAGCAATCTGAACCAATTTTCCACAGTGGTATAGAAAGGCTAAGTTGTGCCTGGCCTACAGGCCAGTCTCTGATTCTGCCCTGATGGGAATACTGCACATCCACAAATCAGCTATAGCTAATGACATCAGTAGAGTCTGTTGAGTATCCAGTGGTAATAGCTGTGTCCTAGATGCTGGTGTAAAATGTCTGTAATGTCAAGCAAGTGCACACACACACACACACACACACACACACACACACACACACACACACACACACACACACACACACACACACATACACACAAACACACACACATGCGCACACATGCAGACACGTGCACACACACACACACACACACACACACACACACACACACACACACACACACACACACACACACACACACACACACCAGTTGACTGCAGTGAGATCAGAACTCCTACCTAAGTACACATAATAGAGAACTCAGTACATTATGCAAGATCCACAGCACAAGTCTGATGTTTACAAGGCTGCAGAACAACTTATAGTGGATGACATCATCACTGGATGTTGGAGATAAGTTGGGAGGCCTGCATGAAATGGATGTGCAGGTATGTGCAAGTGTGAAGACATTGACAATCCATGGGATTGGAGTGGTAACTGGCAGATACACATTTAGGCTCATATGACTAGATATACACACATCTCCCAGTTGACAGCAGTGAGAACAAAACCCCTATCTATCTAAGTACACAGACTGGAGAACTCAATACTTTACACAAGTTCCACAGCACAAGTCTGACTTCCTCAAGGCTGCAGGACAACATATAGTGGATGACATCAACACTGGATGTTAAGAAGATGTAAGGCCTGCATAGAATGGACATGTAGGCATGTTCAGCTGTCAAGGTATTTCAGGTTCTGTATGTTACTAGGTTGAGTGTGCAATATGTGGTATTTGGTGGTTGTGTTCCAATGTGCAGGTATACTTTAAGAGACAGCTTTTCAAACTATATGCAAATATAATGTCCACATTACTACAAATATTGGAACATCTGAATAAGTATAGTCATTCTAAAGATGTGTATGGTATATAACATAATATTTATTATTTATGTAGTGTAGTTCATATATTTGTCAACAAGTACTGACAGACTGAGGTTGAAGTGCATGGGGGAGTTAACAGATGGCTGCAATGAAATATGTGATATTTTTATAGATAGGGCCTTTATTTTTTTTCTGTTTCTGCATCTAGTTTCATGTCAGGAACACTAAATGGACAGTAAACAAAATAATGCATGCTATTCTCCATTTTGCATAGCACACTGCCAAGCATCAGGTTTGCATGATGGCTGGAAAAGTTTCTGTTCATGCAAAATACACATTTCTACCACTTTCCCTGTTTGCACATTGTTAAGCAGTGCACAAATGCTAGCCTCAGTGAATAAACTGTAAGAATTCCCAGTACTTGAGGGTATGACACACACCTACTGCTAAGCTGACTCTGTGGCAGCAGCTGTAAATGCATTGACATATTTCTTGAGTCCAGATGATATAGAATTTGAATCCAGATGTATGTAATACTTTTAAATAAGCAGCGATAATGCAATGCAATTATACTTACTACATTCACCATGTGTTACTGTGTGTTGATGTAGCACAGCATGTTTAAAAGGCATTCTGTGGATGTAACTGCACCACAGGGAGATCCTTTCACGTGTGCTTGGCATGTGCAATGCCAAACTTTGCACAAACATAGACGCCAAAAAGTGAAGGGCTCCATTGATTGTTTTTTTTGGTACTTATGTGCATTGTGTGTGATTCTATTTTTGACCAGATTATAGGTGTTAAAATGGGGTAGATAAGAAAGTAGTGAAATGAGGGGTAAGCAGGGGAAGAAGAAATGGAAAACAATATAAGAATGTGCAGGAGGGAGGTAGGAAAGAGCCATAGATATCCTTTTCTTCAACGGTATAAAATGAAAACACGTACAGAAGATTGGCTGAATTTGGACCATCACTTCCACAAAGACGGGTGACAACAATGCATTCTTGTTGTATAGCCATTGGACCAAATCAAGTGTGTCAAGAAAACATGTGTGCAAAATGGAGAGCTATGTTATGGGATGATAATTTTTCTGGGACAGGTGCCCGTTTTCCTTTACTTCAGTAAGAGAGGATTGCTGGGTAAGGGATGTTGGTATTTCTGGCTCAGGAAATTGAGGTAGCAAATGCAAACAATCAGGACAAACAAGACAAGATACTGGGATGGTGTGGGACACAAAAGGTTGGGGACAACATGATTGGGTTGAGGGATGGGACAACACAAGCTGATACCCATCAAACATAGGGACAGTGAGAATCTAGTCCTCACCTGCATCATTGTCATCACTGTCCCTTACTCTGCTGGCTGCTGGAGTGCTTGACATCTTTTCCTTCTATGTAACATGAGGGAGAGCAGGTTCTGCATCCAGCATAGGCATACACCCATGGTGCTGTGAATGACCCTCTGCACCTACCCTGGCATCTCCTGGCAGGTGATGAAATCCCCATCTCCACCAGTACTCCCAGATGGTACCACAGCACCAGCTGCTAGGGTAGTGCTAATGATGGCACAGGTAGTGCAGGGACAGCAGAGGCAGTGCTGTCAGGTTGGTCCCAGGTGTGTTGGGCTTCAGTACTGGACGTTGGCCTGCCTCATTGTTCTGTAAAGCATTTAGTGATTTGTTAAAGATGGATGACATGGAGACATTTTGAAAAATATAATAGAAAATAAAAAAAGAGATAAAGTTTGGGGTGAGAGGAAAAACAGATAAAAGTAATACCATCATATGTGACATACAATGCATTATCACAATTATACAACTGTTTTATCTGAAGTATTACATTTAAGTATACCATAAAAACTCTACTGCCACTCATTCTGCAAACCACTAGTCTGCTGTGGTGATCCCTAATGCCAGCAGCTGAAAGGAGAAGAAAATTACATTTAAGTATAGGCCGTAACAACAACAAACTATAATTATGGGCTGCTCAAAGTAATCCTTACACTGTGCATATATTGCATATATGCTTGGTCCAGTTATACAGATTACAGTTAACAGCAGGACATTTATGCCACTTGTATACATTTTAATTTATGCAACATTATTAAACAATTGCAGTATTGTATAGTTGTTGATGCTCATGGTATTTGAACCCACAACCTGTGACTACAGTCTTGCACTTTGCACCTAAAATTGGTTTCTGCTAGAGACTTATGCTGGCATACTTGCATTTACAGTTAGGATATGCATGCTTACTTTTCTCCTACTGTATAGAAAGCAAAAACATTTTATTTAACTTTTAAAGCTACAATAATACTTATCTTGTGCTGCATACATACCACTTGCTTCCTTCAGTGTCTCCAGATGATCAGCATGAGCCTACCTATTTGCCATAGTTTCAAGATTAGATGTGAAAAGAAAAGAATGAAAGAGCATTATGCATACTAGTTTTGCCTATATTTAGTTTTCTATGTATTATAAATTATTTTTATTAACATACTTACATAACTGTGGATGTCATGAGTTTGAAATTCATCCAACCACTGGCTGTGTGTATTCCTGTTACAACTTTTTAGGTTGTTGAAGTAGTGCCTACACTGTTTTCCAGTGAGTGGGATGCCAGTGGCACTGGATACAGCCTTGGCCAGACTATTCCAAGCCTCAGACATGTACTGGGAACCAGAATAGTCCCCCAGCAGAAGCCTTTGCATGTGGCACTTCACCAGGAGTCCAATAAATATTCTTCACTCTTAAACACCCCAACTCTGTGCCCTGAATCCAATAAATATTATGCATGCTTGAACACCACAACCCTGTGCCCTAAATAGGGCATTGTTCCCTCTAACACCAGACATGTCTAATCCCAAAGCAATAGCAATAAATGATTTCCCACCAGTTCCTGTTATTGCATTTACTGGTAGTGCATAAACCCAAGAAATGATGCCAACTGTACTTGCATGATGCTAAGAAGAGAGCAACAGTGCCAAACAGAAAGAAAAGCAATTGATGAAATTGGAAGGTTAATCTTACACTTGACATTAGATTGAGGGGTGTCTGCTGCTGTAATTGTTATGTGATTTAACTTTGCTGACATGCAGTGGGACATGAATATCCCGACCTGACAAATGTTTGGCCTTATATCCTGCTAAAATTATTTTACAGCATGTAATGCAAACCTATGCATATGGGACAAAACATTTTCTTCCACAGTGGTGATTTTTCATCTTTGACACAGAAGAGGTGCTTCTTAGACATAGTCATGAATCATCCATAAATACAGATGACAGATTAAGGTGTTAATCATGTTAACCATGTCTGTGTGTGACCTAATAATGTTCTTGTATATACATTAATTTATGTATGTGTCAAGTGTGAAGGCCATCCAAATCAAGATAGCAGAATTATACTTACAGACACATAGTAGACAGTATACCCTCAGTCGTACATCTGAACCTTCAAAACACAATAAGGGTGTTTTATCCCTCAGGCATATAATTCATATAAGATCCATTGTTTATTAATTATATATAAATTATTATAAGTGATATTTAATATAATGTGAAATGGAACAACAGTAAAATGTTCTGGAATATCCTGTATTAGAATGCAGGACCATGTGTATAGCAGCCCTAGACTTAAAACTCTTGCCACAGTAATATTTAAATAACACTTGTATATTTTCCTCTTTATTACTATAAACTGGACTGTCACAATAGGAACATTGTGTTGCACTTCGTGTATTAGGAAGCAGGGCCATGTGTATTACAGCCCTATACTTAACACCTGCTACCACAGAAATGCTTATATAACAGTTGCATAATTCCCTATTTATTCTTAAGTTCTGAGTGATAACCACTGCACAATGCCCCTTAGCATGTTTGCATGATGACCAACTGAATTAATAGAATTTATCCATTTTGAAATTTTTGATTGTCTGCATCCTGTCTGCAGGTGTCTGATAGCTGCTGCTATTCGGGAAGCTTGCTAGCCCCCATACAACTTCCCTTATTGCTTTTGCCCAGTGGAAAACAAAAACTGTAATAATGTTTCTTTTTTGACCATCACAATATTTTTTTACCTTTACAATGTCTATGCCCTATCTACAGGTGATGTGTCCAGGTTTGTGTACTGCTAAGCATTTCATAACCAAGATGAGCACAAATAAACCTGACATTTGTTGTGTTTCTCCATTTCTCTTGTTTTCGCTAAACCACTCACCACAAAAACACTGGCATTAAAAACTGTGAAAATTAGATGAAATGAAGAAAAGAAATCTAAATAAACAACACTACAAAATGTATATTGGTACACATGAAATATTTTACACAGGTCTGGATTTGAACTCTCACTCTAATGAACTTTCATAACAGAGTAAGGGTGTCTTATCCCTCTTTGCTCACAAACAGCTTTGCAGCAGAGAATTAAAATCAATGTGCATACAACTAACTGCAACATCCACAGTGCTAACAAAACATATGACAGCTGTTTGTACATGTATTAATTTCAGATGTAGTGCCCTGAGAGAACACACAGCCATTTATGACTATTGTTGGTGTAACTGCAGATCAGTCTTATCTGTTTGTTGCTCTTGTCTTATTTGATCAGTAATCTGAGACATGCAGGCTGTATGGCATTCTGTATCATTGTCCTTAAAAGATGTGATGATATTAAATGGCAATAATATACAGTTGTCAAGAAACAAAGGGGAGGCCGGATGTTACTGAACTGAAACAGTGAAATGTGTGCTGCTTACTTACATTTAAGACCTTGATAAAATTACTTCTACACTTTGTAAACCTAACCTAGATAACACAGCCACTGGAGGTAAGGGAGTCTGAACTGCTGTTGTGTTTTCCTTCTTCCTAGCAGTAATCATTCACAGTTGCACTCCATTACCAACAAACACGGAGGGAGTGCATGCACTATGTCTACATATGATGCACAAAACCAAGTATTTTGAGATTCAGCATTTCTAATGAGTTCACACCTCATTTGCATCTTCATCATGCTCACAGCCCTGAATCTACACTATAAGATTGGGAGCCATGTATCTAGGGAACCTGAAGGTGAGGAGTCTTGTTTATGTGGATAACACAGAAGAAGATATTACTTTGGGATTTATCTGAACAGAAGACTACTAATCTTGATAAGATAAGATTGCATTTTTTAGTTACATGGTGGATATGCTGAAATGTCAGTAAGAAAAATCTGTTTTTATATATCAGAAGGCTGCCAGCCCAGCCAGCTAGAATTGTGTAAATAATTCTACTGGTGTGTTGAACTGTTTGTTCTGTACTGAGCTTCAAGAATGTAACCACAGTGTACCCTACTGGAAAAGAGCAGAAAATCTGTATAAACTATATGCCTGTGTAAATATGTGTTTTCTTAGTAGTAACTGGAACATACAGATTTAGCTTGCAAACTCTGAGAAAATAAGTGAAGAGTTTCATGATGTGTTATAAAGTGTTATAAAGTTAGTTAATATAGCAAAAAGACAGAATGTCTGCAGCTAGAAATGCTTTCTATTGTCTGGGAACAGAAATAATTACAAGTTTCAAGGGTAAAAGTATTTAACTGGTTTTACAATTTCCAGTTCTAGGCAAAACTTCAGAGAGATACATATTTTTAACACAGCGGTGTTATATTTTAAGTTCCTGTTAACCTGGAACTAAAGGCAGAAGTGACAAGAATGATGTAATCTGAGATAACCCTGAAGAAATGTTTGATATTAATTTAAGAACTGTCTCAGAGAGTGCGTGTGTGCATTTTGTAACTTGTCTTGGATCTGAACTCATCCTCTCACCAACACTTCTGCCTTGCTAATAGTTAAGTACTAAATTACAGTGATTTCTCTTAGAGAAAGATAGGAATATAGCAAGATTAGTTTAGGTGTTTTCTGTATTTATGTGACATTGTCCTGCAATGTTGTTTTAAAGCATTTCCTGTGATTCTGAACTTTGTTGTTACTGTATTGTTTCTGAGTATTGTCTTTTTTTTATTATTTATTATTAAATATATTTAAATATTTTAATGAGGCTGGTTTGTGTAAAGATATTTAAGCTCTTAGAGTACTTGCATATGTGTTTGGTAATACTGTACAGGCCACTCCTAAATAGCCTTTAAGTCTTGGACACACTTACCATTTGGATAACAGTAACATTAAACAGTGGAATTGGTCACCCTTTGTAAGGGTTGTATAGTAACTGATAAGGGTGGTTGGTGGCAGTGCTTTCTACCTTATAATCTAGGCTGAAGGGGGCGTAGCTAGTGAACCTGTGCCAGCCTTCCCCAGGAGTGTGTGTTTGTATATATCTCATAGTGTGTGTGTGTGTGTGTGTGTGTGTGTGTGTGTGTGTGTGTGTGTGTGTGAGCTACTTGGGCAGGGATATGAATCACTGGTTGGACAGAGAGGGTGCTGGAGATTTTGGCTTGATCACTTTGCTGAGATCTTAACCCTATAGCTGTGCCAGTGGGGAGTCTTACTGGGGATCTGAAGAGAGAGGGAGGGAGAAACCAGCCCCAGATTGACTGTGATCTCTGTGTGTTCTTAAGGCAAATTGTACTTTACTGTGTGTACGTGTCATTCTCCCAATGTGCATGTCCCTCACTGGTGTTAGTGATGAGGATTGAGGCTCCTTGATTACTGGGCAGGTGAAGGGGTGTCATAATACACACATTAGCAAATGCTACTTTTATCTGTATGCAATTCTTAGAAGTGTACTGGGCATGTTTTCCAGGACATTTTACTTTCTCAGATGCACATCCTTATTAACTGTAATCGCAAGTGTTAATGTTACAACTTTTTTCTGTTTACTCTCTTTTATTGTTATTTCCATGAAATCTAAATGTCCTATATTATCAATGACAGAAGGGTGTCAGCCTTCAAGGATGTTTCATACACACCTGTAGGGGAGTGCTGGCCACAAGTAGACATGACTGGCAACTGCATAAAATGTAATACACAATGTAAAGTGGTCCCCAACAGCAACTAATCCAAAATATGAAGTAACTGCAAACCACAGGCTAAGACAGACTGCATAGGACCATAAAGACTCTCAATTCCATGAATATTACTGCATACAAAACTTTTTTCACAGTGACTGAGCGCTTTCATCTTTATATAGCCTAAATCATTCTCAATTGACCAATCAATACATCATTAAAAATTAAAAGGGCAAGTAGCAAAATAGTCAGTAAGTCACCACAAAACACTAATGGTGAACATTAAAACTTGTATTCTAAAAACACTAGTTAAAAATGAGTACTTCTATAATAAATGATTTAGGCTATATAAGGCCATTTATTCATTTATTGATTTTAAATTCTGATGAAATCCTGTCAAGCAGGATGAAAGCACTCAAGCAAATTTCTTTCCTGCTTATCCCTGCCTATAAACCAATGCTAGTAAGGGGAAAACCCTTCAGGAAGCAAATAAGGATCTGGCCAGACAAGTGATGTCTCAGCTCTGCAAGACTGCTTTGCACTGACTGGAACCTATTTAAAGAGGTTGCCACCACAAATCAATGTATTAATTTGGAAGAGTACACTGAAACAGTTGTGAGATACATCACAAAGTGGATTGATGATGTCACTACCCTGAAGAATGTAACCATCAGAGCCAATGAAAAACCCTCTCTCACCAGTGAGGTATACAAATTACTGAGAGCATGTAATTCTGCCTTTAAGGCTGGAGACAGATAGGCTTTGAAAAAGACCAGGGCTTATTTGAACAAAGGTATGAGAGTAGCAAAATGGGCCTAAAGTCTAAAAATACAGAGACACCTCTCTGACCAGAAAGATCCCAGACAGCTGTGGAGTAGGATCCAAAATATCACAGACTATAAGCCACCATCCACGTGATGTGATGATAATCCAGACTTTTTATGTTATGCCCCAATCTGGAAGAAGTACTCAACCTGCATAGGGTTCATCCAGACAAAGCAGCTGGTCTGGCTAGGATCCCAGGAAAGCTACTTAAAAACTGTGCTGATCAGCTGGCACCAGTCTTCACAGACATTTTCAATATATCTTTCAGCCAGGAAGAAGGGCCCCAAATGTTTTAAGACCACCAACATCATCCCTCTGCCCAAGAAACCATCTCCAGCATCATTAAATGATTACCGGCCAATTGTACTTACCTCAGTAGTGATGAAGTATTTCAAAAAAATGGTCAAGGATCATATAACATCCTGCCTACCTGCCACATTTCATCCTTTCCAATTTGCATACAAGCCAAATCGTTCTCCTGCAGATGCCATAGCCTTAACACTTCATCACACTTTGGACCAACTGGAAAAAAAGGACTGTTACCTACTTATGCTCTTCATAGACTTCAGCTCGGCCTTCAACATGGCTATTACACAACAGCTGCTGCCTAAGCTGAGTAAACTGGGCATAGAAAACACAATATGCAATTGGATCCTCAACTTCCTAACTGAAAGGCCACAAATAGTTTTAGCAGGAAAGCATCACTCAAACAACATCACCCTAAACATCAGGGTCCCACAAGGTTGTATACTCAGTCCACTTCTTTTCCCAATTCTAACACATGACTGCACAGCTATGCATCAGTCAAATAGAATCATCACATTTGCAGATGACACCACAGTAACTGGCCTTTTCAAGAAGGAAGATGAGGGGGCCTACAGAAAGGAAGTGAACCAACTCCTTTATTGGTGCATTGAGAACAACTTAGCACTAAATGTTGGGAAAAACAAAGCAATCATCATTGATTTTAGGAAGAAGAAAAAGCCACACACCCCTGTCATCATCAATGGTGCCACAGTGGAGAGAGTAAATAACACCAAATTCCTAGGGTACATATCTCGCAAGACCTAAATTGGGCCACAGACACTTCCTACCTTATAAAGAGAGCTGAACAACCTCTCCACTTCTTTAGGAAACTTTGTAGAGCTAACCTCCCCCCACAGGTCCTACTCAACTTTAACAGACCCACAATTGAGAGTGTACTGACAAACATCATTGTCTGGTATGGAAATTTCTCTCAAGCTGATCGGAAGGCACTAGATAAGATTGTCTACAAAAAATCATTGTCTCCAACCTTCAGTCCATACAGGACATATATTCAAACAGATGCTATGGCAGATTCCAAAAACTATTGAGGGATATACGCCATCCAACTCATGGACTGTTCAAACTCCTGCCAACAAGGAAGTGCTACAAAAACATTTCATGCAGGACATCTAGATTTCATAATAGTTTCCTCCCACATGCTGTCATACTGGTGAATAACAAACCCTTAGCCTAACTTGCTACATGGGTAAAACAGTATTTGCGTGCAATATGTTATTGTTGTTTATATAAACTCTCTAAATGGCTCATTTCATACATTTCTATCTGCGCTAGGAAAACTGTGAACTGTAAGTTTATGGTATGTATTGGTGGTGGGTAAGTTTACATGTGTGCCTCTCTTATTTATTATAGTATCGTTTTTGCATATCATCATATTTCTACTGAGTCTATTGCTGCTGTTCTATTTGTTGTTTGTTGATGTAAATAGAGCTTTCAAATTTGTTTTACTTTATTTACTTTTTTGTATTTTATTTTTTATTTCTTTTTACTTTTATTTAATTTTTTTATTAATTTAATATATCTTCATTCTGTAAACTGTCTTTCATATGGTATGAGCCTGAGTATCAAAAATCTGTGCAGTGATACATACTTTTTCCTCTGTGTTGATTTGTATGACAATAAAGGTTACTTTGACTTTCACTTTGACTTCTGTTTTAACACTCCAGGTTCAAAATATACCATTTAAATCCAGCAGTTGCTACAGTTCTAGTTCAGGGCTGAGTTTGCCTGATGCTAGGAGTGCACAGCGATTACACGGGTAGGTAAAGGTTGTGAGTGTTGTCTGGCATCAATGTTACTATATGTATGTATATAGGATGAAGTTTTTATCCCCTTAGGTGGTGAGTGAGTGTGCTATGTGCTGCCTCTTAGCTAATGTGTGGCATATTGACCATGCCTATGTCTGTCTACATCCACAGCAACTGCTGGTTCCCCCTCTGACTCTTCACCTGCATGTGGCTGTAATGACCTTGCCATTGGTGGTGGGATGTGTGCCCCTTCCCCTTGTTGATCCTGCTGAAGCTGTTTTCTCAGAATGATGTTGTGAAGCATGATACAGATAGGGACGATTTCAGTACATGTATGCAGATTGTACTGCAGGGCTCTGCCAGATATATCCAGAAACTGGAACCATGGCTTCAGCAGCCCAAACACATGCTCAATGATATTTCTGGTTTAAGAGTGTGCCTATTTCTCAGCAGGTGTGTCTGTGCATTTCTGGTGGGCATCATCAGGCACAGTTCCAGTGCATAACCTGCATCCACCAGTAAATGACCCTGTGAGATATCACCCCTAGTGAACATATGATATATTTGGGAGGTGTGCCAGATATGTGAGTCATTATAACTGCCTGGATTGCTAGCACACACATTCAGGATGATTCCCTTAGTGTTGCACACAAATTGGCAGTTAATGGAGTGGAAGCCTTTCTATTTATGTAGACTCTTCTCTGTTCCCCAGGTGATGTCTTGATTTTACCATGTGTACAATCTATGGCACCCAGTACTTCAGGGTGGTGTGCTACAGGCTGCAACTCTTGCATATTTGTGGCTCTGTCCTCAGGAGTACAGGGAAAATATATATGGTCACTGGCATGTTGGAGCACAGCATCCAGATGCTGATGCCTATGACACCCCGAGCATGTCCCCTGTTGGTCTCTGAAAGGTTCCTGTAGTTAAAAACTAAGTGCTACAAATACCTTTGTCCCCACTGGTATTGGTTTCCCTCTATTTGCACTGGGTCTGAATTGAGGATGACAGGGGTTGCAGAGTTCCTATAGTGTGACTCTAGCTACCCTGTAGTGCTCTACAATTTCAACCTCATGCAGATTGTGATAGGTTAACCAGGGTCTGAAAACTCTCCTTCTTGGCTGTAGTCTATTAGGAGAAATAACATAGACTTCACCCTGTTGCACATACACATGAAATAAAACAACAGCAGCCCTTAACATTCTTTTTATGTAGACTCCTTTCCATGGTTGTATTCCGGTAGGTTTTGGAATTCACAGAGAAAACATCTCTAAGTCTACATGGTTGGTTTATTGCTTGTTGAATAGCTCTTCCATATTGGATTGGTTGATTAGCATACAATTCAGCTGCTTATGCTGTAATTAGCCTGCCACAACAGTGGGTTACCATGTATGTGTCATGGCACAATGCACCCATGGTCTTATCAGACCATGTAGGGTTTATTGAATCTACTGTCACATTTTGTTATGTTTTTGTACTACAAGGACGGTTTTATTTACTGGAAGATAACCTTAGCTTCATTCTACATAACAACTCCAAGACCATTGCATCATTGTTCTGTTCCTTTTCTTATTGCAGCTTTACACTCACTGACCCACTTCTCTGAAAAATATGAACTTTAGTTTACAGGTATGCAGACCAGGAGACCATTAAAGAGCCTAGTCCAAATTCCCAATTGCTCCAAATCACTGTCTAGTTAAGTGACCTGCTCAATGTCACTGTGACATGAAGGCTGAGATAAACAAACCCTGTACCACAGGAAGTAGCTTATTAACAGTTCACAGCCTTATTCCTGATTGTTTAATGCCTGACAAATCATGTATTACTAAATATGAAACATCATGCTGTTTAAGTTATTTCTGCTAATGTTAGGGAATTAGGTTTTAGTCCATATTTTGCTTTGGTATTACAACTGGAAATAAAAGCAATAATGTCTAAGTGTCCCTCAAAGATACCATTATAATCCCCTAACTCACCTGTTTATGATGCTGCCCATGACCAAGTCACCTTGCAAAGTTTGCTTTCATGCTGGAGTGTCATCATGCTATTTTAATGTTTGAGTTTGATTATTGTTCCCACTATACAGTAGATAACCTTTATGAATTCATGTATACTCTCTACATTTCTATACACATTGCTAACTAGTCTTTTGCAGTTCATTACCTGGCTCTCTGTTGCCTCTACTAGCATAATTGCATTGATTTTGCATGTTGGATTATCTTCTGAAGTAGTGAATGAAAAAGGTCACACGATCAGCCTCCTGAGCAAGTCATGAAAATTAATTAACAAGTAAACGAGTACAGTGAGATCATATTCTGAGTCTAGTGTTCACTCTACTTAATACAGAGAGAAGATTTGAGAAGGCCAACCCATTTAGGTTCTTCCTTCCTCTCTCCTTGCACTTAAAAAAATTGCACTTTATTCATCTGCTTTTACTGTATTTGTGTTTCCTCCTACTTTATTTTGCTTTTCTTAAAAGCACTCAGTTTTATTTATTCTGTTGCATTTATTATTGCTTGGTCGTAGCCTGATTAAATCACAACTGTTATTGTAAGTCTTTTGGTTTAAGCACTTGGGCTTCATACATGCTGTTTTACATTAAGAAGGTTTGTGGTCTGCACTGTTGTGGCAGAACAGGTAGCTTACATCCTTCTAAGTTGGGAATTGCTGATTGAAGGCCCAGTGTCTGCTATTCTAAAAGTGTATCAGTTCTGGCTTAAACACTTGGGCTTCAGGCCAGTTATTCTACATTAAGAGGGTTTGTGGTCTGCACTCTTGTGGGAGGAGAGGCTGGATTCTGCCCTTCTGGGAATTTCTGGTCACAGGCTTATTGTGCCTGCTTATTTGAACTTTTTCTTTCTGGAATTGGTGTTCCTTGTTGCTGTAGCATAGACCAGATTCAGGCCTGCTGAATCTAGCTTTGTTTGTATAACTTGAGCACTTATCCAGGCCATCTTTTTTTGGAGAAGGTTCCCCTGCACCCTAGTAGCAGGAGTGTGGAGTTAGAACGTGTCTGATTGAAGACTGATGGAACAGAGCTCAGTTTCAAGCTTTTTTCTGGTTAATTGGGTAACTTGTTTAAATCAGTTTGTTCATTTTCTATTGTTTTACATATATAAAAACGCACTTTATTCATCTGCTTTTACTGTTTTTGGATTTCTTCCTACTTTATTACTAGGGGCATTGACTACAATTCTGATCTACAATATATAACAATAAGTATCCTTTTCTGTGCATTTAAAGTGTTTTTTTTATTGTATCTGCTTTATTTTCTGAAAAAAAACAACAAAAAAATACTTGTTTCCCACCTTTCTAAGCTAGTTTAGTCCAGTTTTCAGGTTAGTGCTGAATTCAGGGCTGTGTTACAAATCTCTGTGTTTGCCCATACCTTACTTGGATAGAAGGAAGTTTCTCTGTTCACTTGTGAGAGAGGGGAGCTTTGAGCAGCCATTCTGTCCCTGGAGGCATGATTTCATCCCAGAAATTAGTAGTTTATTAGCCATTTTAGGCTAATTTCTATCTCTTTTATTTTCCTGCTATAAATACCGCATTTGCCCGGTTTTGAACGCCGGGCAGCACCAGTTAGCTAGGGTAAAACTATTCCCGGCTCCACAAAGTCTCCTCTTCAATTTTTCCCTTGGAACTAAACAGACTTTCAACTTAAGCACTCAAGCCATTCATTTCTCAGCCTGACACTTGCTGAAAACTTACAGCAAGCACTTATAAACCCTAGCACTAGACCCTCCTGTACTGTATAGAAGGACAAGGCTCTCTATTCCATCTTACCAGCCATCCAGTAAAACAGTTCACTGTATCTATCCAGGCATGTCCAAATGGCAGTTTCAGGTGTACTCTCCAGTCCAATTTGTGAATCTGGGCATTTTGAGGCAATGTTCAAGTACACAGACAACCCTCTCCTCCTACCACCAAACACTAATACATGCGAGAGATGCAATTATACAGCCAAACTAGAGGCTAAGCACTCTCAACCCAAGACTGGATCAGACAGTCAAGAGGAGAAGGGAAATACTTGCATCACACCACCAGTCTCATGTAGACCCATTAAATCAGCACTGGCAAAAAACGCACATAAATACATGAAAACATACTCAGAGGCTCTAAATAAAAATCTGCAAAACCAACAGAGACCTCCAAAGCAAACATCCAAGCAACCTCCACCCCCCCCAACACAAACCATGAAACACATACTTCACAAAACCAGTGTGCCATACAATCACAGCCCTTAAGGCAAAATAGCATACTCAACATACTAGTAATAGGTGACTCTATAGTCAGGCACACTGACGTCCCACTCACTAGGCTGAATAAGGAGAAGTTACTGTTAGCTGCCTGTCAGGTGACAGGATCCGCCACATAACACAAGCACGCATGTCACTCACAAACAAGTATAAATATGACTCTGTCATTGTCCATGTTGGTGTGAATGACCTGAGTCGTACCTCCCTAGACTACATGAAAAGAGACATGAAAGAGCTCTCTGATCACATAGCCCAGGCCAGTATGACCCTGCCCCTGAGTAGCATCCTGCCCTCTTGAAGAATGATACCACGGTATAAAGAAAATATTCTCAATTTCAAAAATTGGCTAAGTTTCTGTTGTCATTCAAAGGGGATCCAGTGTCTGTCCACCTGGGATTACATGCTCGACAAGCCATGTTGCTTCACTAGAGACAGCTTGCACCTGTCACCCTTAGGCTTTCGAATACTGGCCAAGACTATTGCCATCCCCATGGTGCCTTTTTAGGCAAGGCTCAAAAGACAAACCCACCACCATAAATAGCACAAGTAACAAAAAACTGAGGGTAATGCTACTCAGTTCTAGAAGTCTAAACCTCAAAATGCATGCACTCGAGGCACTCCTCAGTATGGAGAAAATCGATATATGTGCAGTAACAGAAACATGGTTTAAGGCTCCAGAGAGCACCCCCAGCACTACCAGGCTACAACTCATACCATTTCGGCCACAAAACCCAAACCAAAATACAAAAGGTGGGGGCGTATCCATATTCATCAAGGATACCCACACCTCCAGGTTAGTGGCACAGCACGATGTTTCAGAGATCATCCACGTGCAACTAACAATGGGAAAAACTGCAGTTCAAATCGTAGCTTGCTACAGATCACCCACCATGTCCCAGGACCCCCATTCCATGTTTCTGGAAACACTGGAAAACATAAAGGTCCTACCAAGCACCCTAATATTGGGTGATTTCAATTACCCAAACATTAACTGAGAGAACTACTCAAGTACTAACTCCCTTGCCCAACATTTCTTAGAATTTATAAATTCAAATGCCCTGGTTCAACTGGTCAACACTCCCACCAGAGGTGACAACATATTGGACCTTGTCATCACCAGCATGGGCAACTGGTGTTCCACACTGGAGGTCAACTCCTCGCTGGTTCGATCTGACTATAAACAAATCACTTTGGATAGCTACATTCTGCCCCCACCCCCGAACAACGAAACCACCGTGAAAAATGTTTCAAAAGCAAACTTCACATTACTTAAGAACGAGGTGAAAAGTTTCAAAGCCCCCATGCTGAAGGATAACACTGTCCAAGCTGCAACATCCTTTACTAATGCATTCTATTGGCACCTACAAGAATGCATGAATCATGCCATCCCAAGCAAAACCAAGACTCACTCCTCCAAGAAAGGGAAACCAGTATGGTGGACTCCTGCCATAAACAAGCTGTACAATAGAAGGAGGAAACTGGTACAGAAAAGAGTAAAATCCCAAGAAGGGAAGACATCCCTGATCAGAATCAGCAAAAAACTATGATCCCTCATAAAATCATCCAAGGCGAGCTTTGAAAGAAAAATTGCCAAGGACTCCAACGATAACCACAAGGCATTCTTTAGCTATGTCAAGAATCTAAGTGGCAATCCCCAGATCTGCATGGAGTTAGTACAGAATGGCACAAAATACACTGAACCAACATCCTGGCAGACAGGTTCAGCACAAGCTTCACCACCCTCTCACCCCCAAAAAGGCCCATAACCATACCAGAAAAATGTAGAGTCCCTGAAATCATAGGTTAAAACAGCCCTTTCCAAAGCCAAAAATGCAGCATCAATGGGACCGAACGGTGTCTCAGCTGCATCCTACATAAGCTCAAAGATGTACAAACCCTTCACCTAAACACACTGTTCAAACCCAGCCTCTCCACAGGCTGCATACCCATAGAGTGGTGCACAGCAATGGTTATTCCACTCCACAAAGGTGGAGCCACAACAGATCCCGGGAACTATAGCCCTATAAGTCTGACTAGCTTGGTCTGCAAGGCTATGGAGCGCATCATCATGGAACTCATTAACAGAGACATTGGGAATCTCCAAACACTGGACCCTACCCAGTTCTTTGTTAAGGGCAGATCATCCCTCCTAAACCTGCTGGACTTCTTTGAGACAGTTACCAAAGCTATAGATGAGGGAAAGGTGGTACACACAGCCTACCTAGACCTTGCTAAGGCCTTTGACACCATTCCCCATTCTGGTATTATAGACAAGCTCACCAGCCTGAATATAAACCCCTATGTCACAAGATGGGTTGCCAACTGGCTTACAGACAGAACCCACATGGTGAGAATTGCGGGAGCTAGGTCCAACTCTAAATCAGTTACAAGTGGCATTCCCCAGAGCTCAGTCCTAGGATCCCTCCTGTTCGGCATATACTTCTCAGAGGTACAGGCAAGCACATGAGGACTATGGCTGACCAAGTTCATAGATGACTGAAAACTAGAGGCTATAATTGACTCTCCGGCTGATACAGACATCCTCCAAAAGGGTCTCACTGAGACGGATACCTGGTGTCAAAATCATGGCCTCAAGCTAAATGCCAAAAAGTGCATAGTCATCCCCTTTGGAAAAAGTAAAGTACCCACAAACTACCACATAGGTCGTAGTCCCCCTAAGTACTGAAGACGTAATAAGAGATCTGGAGCCCAAGTAGATAGTAATCTCACCTTTGATAATCCCATTGCTAAAGTGGTTAAAAAATCCTTCTATATGGCCCACCTAATCACAAAAGGGTTCACATCCATATCAAAAGAGGTCATTGTGCCCCTCTACTCATCACTCATCAGACCCATCATAGAGTACAACACCCCATTTGGGATGTACCTTACAAGACACCTGCAACAGCTGGAAAGACCACAGAAGTACCTCACCAAGAGGATCACTGGCCTCAAACAGATGCCCTATGCAGCTCGACTGAATAAACCTCAGCTGTACTCGGTTGCATACCGCCTACTTAGAGGTGATCTCTGCCTGACATATAAGGCCATGTCCAACCCAGAATTGATGGACATGCTCCACCTAAAGAAAACCTTATCCCCTCAAGCCACATGCTCTAGGGATCTAAACCTCACCACAACAATAAATAGGATGTGTTGGAGGGATAGATTCCTGTCCCAGAGATTTTCTATGCTTTGGAACAAGATTCCAATCTACATTAGGCAGAGCTCCTCACTAACACAAAAGAAATCTTGATGAGTGGAGGGGAAACAGAAAGTTTACCCCGGGGATCACTTCAGTGGCTCTGCTGGACAGAGGTACAGGGAACAAATCTAAGGGGACAGCGAAAGCCAGCACATTCTGGATAGGCTTATAAATGCCTTTGGGCAGATAGCCTAGTACCTACCTATGAACCTATGAACAATGAAGAGAAACATTTTGTTATGAAGAGCAACATTCTTTCTGTCAGTGTAAATTTCAAACATCACAGAATATTGTTAAGATGTCTATAAATTGGGATTATTATTCAGTCTTCTACTGACTCACAAATGCTCCATCATGGGTTAGATTATGTTATTAATTGTTTCAAGGACAATGGTCTCAAACTAAATGTTTCCATGTCATACAATGTAGGACCCACATCTCCTCCAGTCAGACAGTGTCATGGACACTCTTGATGATAATTCCTAATTGTTTGACCACCATGTATCCCCTGTAGCTCAGAAAGCCTTCTGTCTGGCTCATCTAATTTCCAAAGGCATCTCCTCTTAATCCAATGAACTCTTGATTCCCATTTACTCATCTCTCAAAAGATCCATTACTAAACATGTCACTCAACTTGACAGACCTGAGATTCAACTAAAAGAATATCAGTGGCTTCAAGACTCTCACCTATTCATACAGGCTGTTAGCTCTTGTACTCACTGTCTAATACACACTTCTATGGTGATCTGTGTTTACCTTTTGTTCCATGAAATATCTGATCCTCTTTGATACTCTATTCTTTACTGAACAAAAGGTTTCTCAAATGCCTAATTAAAGAACTTAAACCTTCATCATCAGATAAATAAATACACATTGGCATGATAGATTCATATCCCATTGTTTTCCCCACCTCTGGAGCACATTTTCACTACATATCAACAGAATAGCACTCTTACCACATTCAAGGTAAACCTAGATACTCAGATAGGCAACCTCAAAGTTCCTCCTAGTCCATTTATGTTGCTGTTTTTGAGGCTTGAAGGAACTTTTGAATATGGTTTATTGACTAAGCTTGTAGTGTTTTGTACATAGATGGCTTAGTATGTATCTGTGAACCTCACAACCTATGAGGTACAAGTCTCAGTTCTACATAGGTCCAACCATGCTGCTACAATGCAGTGTGTATGATCTAATATGTGAGCCACATGTAATATGTAAGGATACCTAGTGCCATCAGGTCCAACTATGCTGCTACACTGCAGTGTGTATGGTCTAATATGTGAACCACATGTAATATGTAAGGATACCTAGTGCCATCAGGTCCAACCATGCTGTTACACTGCAGTGTGTATGGTCTAATATGTGAGCCATGTGTAATATGTAAGGATACCTAGTGCTATCAGGTCCAACCATGTTGCTACATTGCAGTGTGCATGGTCTAATATGCGAACCATGTGTAATATGTAAGGATGCCTAATGCCATCAGGTCCAACCATGCTGCTACACTGCAATGTGTAACATCTAATATGTGAGCCCCCTGTAATATGTAAGGATACCTAGTGCCTTCAGGTCCAACCATGCTGCTACACTGCAGTGTGTATGGTCTAATATGTGAGCCATGTGTAATATGTAAGGGTACCTAGTGACATCAGGTCCAACCATGCTGCTACACTGCAGTGTGTATAGTCTAATATGTGAGCCACGTGTAATATGTAAGAATACTTAGTGCCATCCTGGTATGTATCCTACCTTGCCTGAGTATCCCATCCACCTCCTGTGTCCCATCTGTAGTATGTGATGCTCAATACACTGTTGAAATGTGCAGGCTGCAATTGAGTTTATTTTACCTTACTTGTTTCAGAATTCACGTTTACTGACTGCCTGCCTTAGAAGCAAAAATTACTAGCAGAAAATTAACAAATTGACTTAATCTACAGTGAGATGTCGAGTCATTTTTGCACCAAATTCAACTCAGCAAATCCAATGATTTGCTGATTTTTTGTTGTATTTTGAATAGAGGAGGAGTGGAGAGGAGGGGTCATTTTTCAGCATATTTCATACCCATTGTGATCTATTCCCTGTCACCATAGAGTTGACCTGACTGATAAGTGGACATGGCTTCAGGGCAAAATGTACATGACAGGCCTCCCATGTGGTGCAGCACATTGAGACTATAATCATTCTGCTCCTGTTGTGCATGCATTACAAGGAGCACTTACTAGGGGGTTTATCAGGGTCGTCTTTACAAGGTGACTGCATGCCACATGCTTACCAGGATGTGAGTGATGCTATAGGCATCAACTACTGTGACAAGCAGTACAGCCATCATTATAGTGACCTGAAGCTGTACCACCTATGCCTTCTTCACCAATCGGAAGAAGAGGTCAGAGAGAGAGAGAGAGACATCCCTTCTATTATCATAAGTGCCTTGTTTTGTAAACTCACTGTACATTAGGCCTGTGCTGCTTACATATATTTGCATTACTGTTGCCATGGGTGTGTGGTAAGTGCTGATGATGTTATATATATATTGCAGTAGAGGAAGACAGAGCAGACAACAGGGCAGTCTGCCAGAGGAGGTAGGCCAAACTTTCCAAGCATCAGGGTAAATGTGCACAGTAGCAATAATTACTACCACTGTGGTCAGTCTGTATACCTATTCAGGGCACCTTGTTATAGTTAACATTTAAAGGAGCAGCATCCCATATTTGTCCATTGTTTTTAGGAGTAAGTTGCTTCATAATGCTGTATACTTTTACCCCTCCAAGTTGTATCAGTTTTGCAGTTTGCATGTGTGTATGTAGTATATAGTCTGTGTACCACAGCCATGCCCAGTAATGTCTCATCAAAAGAATGGCTGCCTAGCCTCAGTGACTAATGTCTGTAAATGGAGAGTGCCACATGTATATTGTGCTACTGGAAGACTGTACATGTAGCTCTGACCTGGCTATTACCCTGTGCTGCACATACCTCTCAACTTCCTACAAGAAACCTGCACAAAGCCAAAGCAAATGGGGAGACAAAGGCCCAAAATCAGAGAAATATTTTAATTATTGCTTTTGCTACAAAATTGGTAGAATGACATTTTTATATTAGCATGTATTTTCTGAAGTATATGAAATCTGAAAATTAAATCTATGTCATTATTTTATAGCTTCATCCCTTAATGGTTTGGGTCTATGTCAATTACATGAACGCTTGAAATGTCGAACGTCATATGGTCGAGACCATATGATTGACATTTCAAGTGTTTGAAGATTGACTTTTAACAGCACCATATGGTGCAGAATGGGAGAATTTCCCTTTTCTGCACTGAAGTGCGGTCTAGGAGTTGATATATATAAGTAGGGGGGGGTGCTTGCACTGTTAAGGTATGTATTTTCTTTTTCTTTTTTTTTTTTGTATTATATATTCGAACTTCCAAATATCGACCATATGGTCTCAAACATATGGTATTCGACATTTTGAAAGTTCAAATATATAACATAGACCCAATGATTTGGCAGAAACCACCAATTTTGTGAGGACATATCAAAAATATGAGGCAAAAGCCTGGGCATTCTGTGAAAATCTGGACAGCTGAGAGGTATGGTGCTGCAGAACAGGTTTGCTATAATAAATATTTAATGCACTCTGCTGACTTTTACCTGTCCTTCTAGGTGTGTCTTGCAATTTGTACTACATAATATTGACCTGTGTAATTTCCACCCTGTTCTGTTCCCTCTCCCATATTTATATGCTGTTTTTGACTTTTTTGTTGTCTCTTTTTATTTTATCTGCTGGACTGGCCTTTATCTGCACCAGATGCTGGGCTGATTGTTGAGTCTTCAGCCTTTCTGCAAAGTGACACAGGTCATCCCATGGAAGGTGACTTGAATAACTTGTTGATTTCCACCACAACTGATTTTCTAGTGGATGACACTGGAGAATGACACAGAAGGGGTCCTCCAAGGCCATCTGGGATAAGGAACAGAGGCTTGTGTGAATTTTGTTGGATTGGTGGCTTACTACCCACATTGGCACCATAGATCACATCTCCTTATGACTTTTAAAGTTGCATCACTGCCAAGCCCAGACCACCAAGCCAGCAGATGAAGTTCCTGCCCCAGATGTAAGCTAGTGAGGAGACTGATTACAGGGTGAGTTCTTTTCTAGGATGGCTTGGCAGACTGTCCTTACCCCCACACTTTTCCCCTGTCACAGTGTTCCCCTAACTTATTTTTACTCCCCTCACTCTGTTTGTATTGTAGTTCTCCCTGTCACAGCTGTGTACCCTCTGTCTGTCTGTACACCTCCACTGTAACCCCCTCTTATGTATCAGCATCTCCCCTTTTGATCTTTGTATGTGTTATACATTTATGTGTGCATCCCTGCTGATATCCATCTACCACCCTTTCTACCCGTGACTTCACATTATTGCCATCTCTGTGTACCCTTCTTCTCAAACATGTAAAAAGGCACCTTTCCCCAAAAATATACCCTATTTCTCCTATCTCCCTATCACCTTTGTGTTTCCTGTGTCTTTCACTGCTTGGTCTCTTCCTCCTTTCTGACTGTCTATCACCCGTTTCTTTCCATTTAAATTATTAATGTTGGTGACACCTTACTGTTAACCTTTATATGGGCTTCCAGGTGTACCTGTGCTGCAAATATGTAAACATGCATCAGCATGTCTTAGGTTCATAGGTTCATATGTGATTGCAATGCTAAGAACCCCACAGGTGCCTTTCTAAGCCCAGCCATTCTTCCCAAGGTGAGAACTGAACACTGTACCTTGTGTCTGTGAGGTAAACACATTAGCCATTATGCCAACCCCCCAACCAACCATGTCTTTCACCCATCCTGCATTCCAGGGTATTCAGGTCACATGACAGTTTTATTTATTTTTATTTTTATTTTAATTTGGCATGTGGGATGAAGCACTGATTACAAATGATCAATTTCAGTCTCAGTCTGGCTAAAAATACAGAAATAAATGTAAAAGTATACGATGTACACAGAATGCCAGTGCAATTCATTGTGTGCAACAAGGTTAGCATTATATAACAAAAACATAAGTATGGCTAACCTTATAGCATGCGTCACTCATGGCACAGTGAAAACCATTTTTCATTATGTAGCACTGTCTACAGCATGACCACCTGATGTCAGCTGTTTTGCATGTTCCAGCTTTGTAGGGCCATGTTATGCACCTTGGTCAGCACAACCTAGGTCATAATATGCATTTTTTTTCTAGATACCCCCACTGTGTATACATTCTGAATCTAGGTGGTTTACTGACATTTAATTGATTACAACAATATTGTTTTTGTTACTTCTATAGATTATTTTCTGCAGAGTGCTAATGTCATCATACAAGAAACTGCACCTGTATAATATCAGCCAAGGTTATTTCATTATTAAGCCCTTTTGGCATTAATCTGTCGTAGTTTACAATCAATTCAGATTCAAAGGTTAACTGTTTTTCTCCCTCATTGTCTCAGCTTAAGGCTAGCACTGCAGTCAACAATGCATTAATCTAGAACCAATGCATATATGTTTGCATCCTTAATTACTAGAACGTACTAGTACTTTTAACACTGTTTTTACACTGTTTATGTGGCACTTGATGTCCGAATAAAACTTTTGGAAGCACTACTGCCGTTTGGAACTCAGTGCTTTTTTGAATTTTAACACTGCATTAATGTGCAGCAACAGAAATGTCTGCAGATGAGCCTTTATCATGTATGTGCTCTTGCTACATAGTTACTTTTAACATCCGGTTATGTGCTCTTGCTACATTGTTACTTTAACTATTGGCTATCCAGCAATGTTTTCTCTACCAGCATTGTCAAAATCAAATGACAGGTGTTATGTTTTCGAGAGAAGGAATGCTGTATTATTGGGAATACTACACTGTGCTGTCTGTTCATCCCCCCCCCACACTATGCCAGGTATATGGCTGCAGTTTTTATATGTACTTTAAGCCTTTTTTGTGCCATGTCTTTAGCTGCTCTATTGTTTTGGGAAAGCTCTGACTGTAGCATTTCTACCTCATAGCAAGAGGTTCTCCAGTTTGATTCTCATGTGGACTACTTTCTGTTTGGAGTCTGCACATCCTTTCTGTGTAGGCTAAGATTTCTCTGGGTGCACCAGGTTTCTCTCATCTCTTAAAGACATGATGCAAGTTGATTGGTCACCATTCTGAATGTCTGTGTGAGTATATTGAGTGTGTATATTCTACAACAAGCAGACACCCTGTGCAGAATGACCTTGAAAGCTTTGTGGCCACTTATATCTGTGATAGACTCTGTTTCTCCATGACCCAGTAAAGGATGAAGCATGTTACTGGAAAATCTTTATATGGATGTACAATATTTCATCTCTGTTTTTATTGCCCTGTAACCCCTAGAAATCAGTTTTATTGAGGACATCAGGCTGATAATGTAAAACATATCTCTAAAGCTCTCTGCATTTATTTTTTACTATTTCCATACAGTTGGTTATTTATTTATTTATGTATTTATTTAAATTTGATTTTTGTTATTCGATTGGGCAGTTCAAAGTGACATGGCAAATGATATAAAGGAATCCTAGAACTTTTTCAGTTCCTTCAGGTTATTTGTTTGAGAATTATAATATGCAATATTATATTCAATAGTGGGATATATCAGTGAGGTATAAAGTGGTACAGTGATCTCCCTGGAGTGACTAGATGTGTTCTTTAAAATTAGAATGGCTACATAATATGCATCTCTGAGTTTATCAGACACACATCATTCGAAGTTTAAATAGATGTCTGTTATTCCTCTTATATCATTAATGGTGGTGTGATTTTTTTTTATGATTTGATCATTTGTTTTGTAATCATAATTTATGCCAGTTTTACAAAGTCTTATGATGGTACTTTCACTGACATTAAAGGCAAGATCATAACTATTGTATGAGATGTGTATATTTTTCTTGGCATTTCTTTATTGAAGTAACTGTGTTATTTATTTTGCAGTCATCAGCATATTGGTTGTCCATGGCCCATTTCACATTTTTATATCTCAAAAGCACAGTCTAAAAAGCAGTCCTAATATAAAACCCTGTAGTATACCGCTGGTGGCATCTGACAGAATAGACAATAAAATTTCCCAACACAGCTCATTGTATCCCATTTCTTAACCAGCGTTTTACATGTTGAATTGAATTTTAATTATCATTTAATGCTTTTCATTTGTCAGTCATTCATTTGAGTTGAATAGCGTGAAATGTCTTAGAAAGGCTAAAACAAGGAGTATAAACTGTCAACTCTTCTTCAAGTTCTTCTGTTACCTTTTCAAGGAATGATATAAGATTTCAAAAGAAAGAGCTCCCCACACATATCTAGCAGAAGTAAGTCCCCTTTGCAATTAAGACTTTCTGTATGATTTTAGGGATCTACTTCAGTAGATTGACTTACATTAGCACCAAAGCACAGATAAAAAGATGAAAGGGCCGAACAGACCAGGGTATTGAATGTACAAAACATTGTCACTTCACACTGGGAAAACAGTCATCCAACACCACCACAAAAACAAACCACACTAAATTCATTCCATCAAACTGGGGGACTTTGGCCCCCAGACCCCCCATGTGTGGGGGCTTCACCCCCACACACCCCTTACTTAAATATACCAACTCTGAAATTGTACTACAGTGTGGAAAAGGGCAACGTTCACCATACTGGCCAAATGACTCTTTTTTTTTTTTGAAGAAAAATGACTGGAACAATGTACTGTAAAATTTATTAGTAAAAGCAAAGCTTTCAGGTTAAATAGAGACTTGGATGATTTCTCTAATGGACATATTTTCTCTTGGCCTAAAAATAAAGAGCAAGAGAAACCCAAAACTATGAATGTAGCAAATGAAACAAATGTTTTGATTAAGAAGAACTCTATGTACTCCTTGGATGATGTATCTGTCCCTTTAAACCAAACAGTTGTTATCAGTGAGAATTCAAATGCAACAACCAATGAGACTAATGCTAACGTCATACAATCTGTTTTGGAGACGTCAATGACGTTGATGATGCAAACAAACATTCAGGGAACCTCTGGACCTGGAATGGTGTCTACTAACAATCCCAATACAATGGAGATTCGTCGACAGACTAGTTTTCAGCTGAAATTACCAGAAGAGGTACAAACTGCAGTAAAAAAGTGCCTGCATTCGAGAGGCCACTCTCCACAATGGAAACAAGAGAGATCTTCGCGCAACCAGAGATAGGTCAACAAGAGACCACAGCAGAGACATTAGTATGTAATCTCATTATTGAAAATAGCTGTTGAGAACAATATGTAAAACCTGTACTGAACAGCAGCATTGTTGTGAATATTTCTCAGTTAATATTGAATGAATCTATCATTTTGCTGTTCAGCAAAGGGTTGAAATTTATTCCTGCAAATGTTGACTATGTAACTACTGTTTTAACTGATTTAAAGACATTTTGTCATAATATTAACCTTAAACATATTTTTAAGAATTCTGCCATGCTTGAAAAATAGTTCATTAAGGTGCTGTAGTACTTTTATTACATTTAGCCATCCCATAGTATCAGCATTTCATAATGTTTGTGAAATACAACTACGTGAATACTATAATGACAACTGCAACTTTAAAAAGTGTTACAATCTAACATTGTATGAAAGAGAAGCCCTTCAGTTATTATGTAGAAATAATGATGTTATTATTAAAGAAGCAGATAAGGGTGGTGCAATTGTCATTATGGATAAAGTTAATTATCTGGAAGCTGTGTATTTGATTCTTTCGGATAGTTCTGCTTTTAAAGAGATATCTTACATAGAGGTTAAAAAATTATTAGTAGGATTAATATATCTATATTTGATTTACAAGCCATGAATGACATAAATGGTGATACTTTTCAATTTTTTACAGTACCATGTCCTGTAATACCTATACTTTATGGCCTTCCCAAAATCCACAAATCTATCACAGAACCATAGATGAGACCTATAATATTAGGTATAGGTTAGTCAACCGAGCCTATTTCTTTATATTTACAAAATGTCTTAGCTTGTTATCTTAACTATATTAAAAGTTATATTAAGGACACTGGTGACTTTGGAACAGTTATATAATTTCTTCACCACTAGAAAGAATAAACCATTTTTGTTTGTTTTACTTGATATAAAATCACTATTCACGGTTATCCCTAAAGAATATGGAGTAAATTCAATTTGTGATTTATTATGTGATTATGGCTTATTATCAGGCAGAGAGATGGAAACTGTTTGCGAATTGCTTGAGCTTGTCTTGGACAATAATATTTTTGTCATTAATAATGAGTATTACCATCAGACATGGGGAGTGGCAGTGGGGACTCCTGTTGCCAATACCTATGCAAATCTTGTATTAGATAAATGGGAGACAGAGTTTGTATATAATGCTCCAGGTTGCTACAGTTCTAAAGTAACTTTTTTTTCAAAAGATTTGTGGATGATGTGTTTTTTATTTGGGAAGGTGGCATTGAGGACTTCAATGAATATGCTGAGTTCCTTAATAATAGCACTAACTTTTTGCATTTTTCTATGATCAGTTCATGACATAACATGCAATTTTTGGACATAGATTTGAGCAAAAATGGTGATGATATACAGACATCTGTATATAAGAAAATGGTACATAAAAATAAGTATCTCCATTATACTAGCACACATTATCCACATATATTCAAAGGAGTTATTAAGGGACAATATATATGTATTTGTAAGCTGAATACAGAATATGATAAATGCATTCAACAAATGGATGCTATCACGAATGAGTTTATAGAGAGAGGTTATGACAAAAAACTACTACATGATATAAAATAAAAAGTCATAAATGTGAGAGATGTAGAATTTCCACCTTATTTTAGTAATCAATATCCTACTAATCAAAGTGTTAGACAAAGGGTGAGTAGTAATATACTTCGTTACCCTACCACATATAGTAGATGTAGTGATGGTGTGAAAAGCATAATTTTTAGAAATTGGAGCACCTTAAGAAGTGCCTCAGAACTACTAGGTATCATTCCGGACAAACCTAGATTTTCTTATAATTGTGTGAATTTAAAGCAAATGCTATGTTAGAAGGACATGAAATGTGTAGATATTAGTCAACTAACAATGAAAAACTGTCCCCTGCTTTAATTGTAGTTGTTGTTCATCTATTAACAATGAAGACAATTTTATACATACTGTCACTGGGAAAATTTATACTTTAAAAAAAAATTGCCACATGTAATATTTGCAATATAGTATATTTAGCTACTTGCCAGATCTGCTCTAGTTTTTATGTAGGCAAGTCTACTAGACATCTCAGAGACAGAATAATAGAACATAAGTCAGATATAAGAAGAAATAATTTAACAAACTATTTGGCAAAACATATTAATGAGAACGACTTAAGTCATAATTTTACATTTAGAGTCTTGATAGTCATTCATAAGAATATTAGGGGAGGTGACTGGAACAACAAAGTTGAACTAAAGGAATATGAGTAGATTTTATTACTACAAGCTGATACTCTTCCTGGTATTAACAACATGGTTACACTTAAACCAGTTTTAAAGGACGGGATGTTTAATTTAAAGTAGCCCTTAGTCATAAAGCATTTGGCACAAGTAAAGATGTGAAACTGATGTTTTAGATTTAAATTGATGTTCTTAACAAAGTTATGTTTGTGCTTACATACATATATTTACATTTACATATCATGGTGCACATTCGTTCTTTCCATTTTAAAATTCTAATTGATGTGTTTGTTTTATTGGCTGTTTTTCATTGAATAATTTATATTTAAATGTGGAAGTAAATGTGTATTTTATCTTGCACTGAAGAAGGGTTGTTGAACCTGAAAGCTTTGCATTTACTAATAAATTTTATAGTACATTGTTCCAGTCATTTTTCTTGAAGTTTGGATTTCTAAGTAATGCTACTTCACCAGTATTCCTGTTTTTTTCACCAAGTGACTCTTTTCCCATGTTAAACTTCTGATATTTTGCTGTTTGGTACTGTGGTCTGTCTGGTGCTTTTATCTCGGTTATCTGGGCTTCAGTGTTAAGGTAAGTTGATCTACTGAAGTAGATCCAATTTTAGATAGACTGTCAGATGGATTAGTATGACATTGGGTCTAATGAGAACCCACCACCTTTATCAGTATTTACTACTATTGCCTATTGTCATAAACCAGGTGTGTGCTCACTTGCTAACATTTTTAACACAGCTGATAGGAGTTTAGCTAGGGTTTCTGTAATTTTTGAGCAGAGAACAATCAGTTATGTCATCTGGTCCCATGGAAATTGAATTGTCAATTTGTGTCTAAAGCAGTCATATATTTCTTTGTTTTAAAGTTTGCATATAATGTTTCTGTACGCACTTTTATTGAGTTTTGTGGCTGAGTGATAATATCATTGTTGATTAATGTTGTTGTGTCTTTCGGCTTTTCCCGGTTAGGGGTCGCCACAGCGGAACTCCGGTCCGCTAATGATTAATATGTTATATTCATAGTTTCCTTTAAATTGTCTAGTGTAATTAAATAATACTTTAATATTGCTTTCATCTTTTGAATCAAGGTGACTTCATATTTATATCTGGGAGATCTGATAAGAATTGAATATATCAGGAATATTTCTGTCTTGCCAGTATGTATGTGTTCATTAATGCAGAAGTTAATAATTGGATGGGGAAGAGGAAATTCATTCCTGGTTTGGCACCGAGGTCAATAATGGACACAGGCAGCCTGTAAATGGTTCCTCTCCCAGGCCTCTGCTTGTAAATGTTTTGTCTCCCAACCCTCTGACTACACTTATTAAGGGTATCAGAACTTGTCGAAGTTTTGGGATGCATGGCTAGGCTTAAAAAGGCCCTTGTGATTGTTAGCCTAGTAAACACCACTGAACCTATAAAACTCACTGACAATATCCTGAGCATGTTTACTGATGTAAATGAAGATAGTATCCCATCTGTTTCAATAAGTACTCCATTTAATGCATAATAGTTTCCATTGGGAAAGCCTGATTTTACTTTTAGGTCAAAGATGATAGTATCACAATTCTTGCTTATTACAAATGGTATAACCATGGCTGGTAAGCAGAAAATTCCTTGGTTTACCAGTGTGATATCTAAGATCTTGTCATTCCATATTTAATTCCATAATATTGGATACAAAACTGTTGTGATTAACATAGTCAATTAATATTTGGGAATACTTAATATTGAGGAGTTCATCCAATTATGTTTTGGTAATTAACACCCCCATATAGATTGCATTTTGATTAGGTTCATAGGCTCATAGGTTCATACTAGGCTATCTGCCCTAGGGCATTTATAAGCCTAGCCAGAATGTGTTTGGCTTTCGCCACCGATTTTAAATTTATTTTGCTATGCCCTTTTTCGAGGTTAGTATACTGTGCCTCTGTCTAACAGTGACACAGAAGTGATACCCGGGGTAAACCTACGATCTCCCATCCACTCATCAAGATTCCTCTTGAAGAGAGTCAATGAGGGACTCTGCCTAACCTGGACTGGGATTTTATTCCAGAGTGAAGGGAGCCTCTGGGTTATGAATCTGTCCCTCAAGCATGTCCTATTTATTTCAGTGCTGAGGTTCATGTCTCTCAAGCGCGTAGCTCGATGGGATTTGGATTTTCTGAGGTGCAGCATGTCCATTAATTCCAGGTTGGACATGGCTTTATACGTCAGGCACAGATTGCCTCTGAACAGGCGGTATGCCACTGAGTAGAGCTGGAGTTTCTTTAACTGGGCAGCATATGGCATCTGTTTGAGCCCTTTGATCCTCTTGGTGAGGTACTTTTGGGGTCTTTCCAGTTGCTGCAGGTGTCTGGTAAGGTACATCCCAAAAGGGGCATTGTACTCAATTATGGGCCTGATGAGGGATGAGTAAAGAGGCACGATGACCTCCCCTGATCTAGATGTGAATCCCTTCATGATTAGGTGGGCTATATAAAATGTTTTTCTAACAACTTTGGCCACGTGGTTGTCAAATGAGAGATTGCTATCAACTTGGGTCCCCAGGTCCCTAATTACTTCTTCTGTACTTAATGGATTACCGCCTATGTGGTAATTTGTGGGCACTTTGTTTTTGCCAAAGGGGATGACTATACACTTTTTGGCATTTAGCTTGAGACCATGGCTCTGGCACCAGTTGTCTGTTTCTATGAGTCCCTTTTGGAGGATGCTTGTGTCAGCTGGAGAGTCGATTATGGCACCCAGTTTGCAGTCATCTGCGAACTTGGTCAGTCACAGTCCTTCCGTGTTGGCCTGTACCTCTGAGAAATATATACCGAACAAGAGAGGTCCCAGGAGTGAGCCTTGTGGGACACCACTTGTAACTAGTTTGGAGTCTGACATGGCTCCAGCAATTCTAACCATGTGGGTTCTGTCCTTGAGCCAGTTTGCAATCCATCTAGTGACATAGGGGTTTATATTTAAGCTGGTGAGCTTATCTATAATGCCCGAGTGGGGTATTGTATTGAAGGCTTTAGTGAGGTCCAGGTAGGCTGTGTGGACCACCTTCCCCTCATCAGTCGCCTTGGTGACTGTTTCAAATAAATCAACCAGGTTTGAAAGGCAGGATCTGCCCTTAACAAAGCCGAACTGGGTAGGATCCAGTGTCTGTAGGTCCCCAATATCTTTATTTATGAGGTCCATGATGATCCTTTCCATAGCTTTGCAGACTAAGCTAGTCAGGCTTATGGGGCGATAGTTTCCAGGATCCGTTGAGGCACCACCTTTATGGAGAGGGACCACTGTTGCTGTACGCCACTCTTTGGGCAAATATCCTGTAGTAAGGCTGAGATTGAACAGTAGTTTTATGTTTGGGTTTAGCTCTTCTTGGAGTTCATGTAGGACGCAGCCCGGGACACCATCTGGTCCCATTGATGCTGTGTTTTTTGCTTTGGAGAGGGCGGCTCTTACCTGAGCATCTGAGATGTCAGGGGGGCAGCACTCTGCTGGGATAGATATTTGCCCTTTTGGTGGGGAGGGGGGGGAGATGTTTGCGCTGAACCTGTCAGCTAGGATGTTGGCAATGTCTGTGGGTTCAGTGTATTTTTTGTCATTTTGGACTAATTCTGAGCATATCTGGGAATTACCACCCAGGTTCCTAACATAACTAAAGAAAGCCTTGTGATTATCCTTAGTGTCCTGTGCAATTTTTCTCCCAAAGCTGGCCTTAGACAATTTTATGAGTGCCCATAGTTTTTTGCTAATACTGATCAGTGATGCCTTCCCTTTTTGGGATTTTGCTCTATCATTTAGTAGCTTCCTCCTTCTATTGTATAGTTTGTTTATGGCTGGGGTCCACCAGACAGAACGTCTGCCTTTGGAGGATTGGGTCTTGGTTTTATTTGGGATCGCATGATCCATGCATTCCTGAAGGTGTTCATAGAATGCGTTTATAAAGGATTTTGTGGTCTGGGCCGTATTTTCCACAGGCCCGGGGGCTTTGAAGGATTCCACCTCAGTTTTGAGGAGTGTGAAATTTGCTTTAGAGAAGTTTTTCACTGTGGTTTTCTGGGCAGGGGGTGGGGTCGGGATGTGAATATCCAGTGAGATTAATTTATGGTCTGATCTTACCAGTGAGGGATACACTTCTGGTCTGGAGCATAGAGTCCCCATGTTGGTGATGATCAGGTCCAGTATGTTTTCCCCTCTTGTGGGAGTGGTAACAAGTTGTTCCATAGCATTTGAGTTTATAAATTCTAGGAACCTTTGGGCTAGGGTGTTGGAGCTAGAGTAATGCTCCCAGTCTATGTTTGGGTAGTTGAAGTCACCTAATATAATGGTGTTTGGAGAGACCTTCATATTTTCCAGTGTTCTCAGGAAGGCCGAGTGGGGTTCCTGGGTTTGGGAGGGTGGTCTGTAGCAGGCTATAAACTGGAAGGCAGTTTTACCCACTGTTAGTTGCACATGGATAGTCTCTGATGCTTTGTGCTTTGCCACCAACCTGGAGGTGTGGGTATCTTTGATGAATATCGATACTCCCCCTCCTTTTGTGGTTCAGTCCAAGTTTTGGGGCCGAAAAGGATGGTATGAGGCATAACCTGGTAGTGCTGGGGTGCTCTCGGGAGCCCTGAACCAGGTTTCCGTTACTGCACAGATAGCGATGTTCTCCATGCTAAGGAGAGTTTCGAGTGTGCGCATCTTGAGGTTTAGACTTCTGGCGTTGAGTAGCATTACTCTTAGTTTCTTATCCCTTGTGATACCTATGGAGTTGGGTTTGTCTTTTGAGCCTTGCCTAAAAAAGGCACTATAGGGGTAGCAAGAGCCTTTGCCAATATCCGAAAGCCCAGGGGTGACAGGTGCAAGCTGTCCCTAGCGAAGCATTGTGGCTTGTCGAGCATATCATCCCATGCTGACAGGCATTGGATCCCCTTTGAATGACACCAGTACTTAAGCCAATTGTTGAAATTGATCATCTTGTCTTCATATTGAGGCATCATTCTTGGTGAGGGTAAGATGCTACTCAAGGTCAGGGTCATACCGGCCTGGGCTACATGCTCAGAGAACTCCTTTATGTCTCTTTTCATGTAGTCCAGGGAGGTACGTCTCAGGTCATTCACACCAGCATGGACAATGACTGAGTCATATTTGTACTTGCCTTGGAGTGACCTGAGTGCTTGTGTTATGTGGCGGATCCTAGCGCCCGACAGGCTGCTCACCATGACCCTCTCCTTGTTCAGCCTGGTGAGCGGGACGTCAGTGTGCCTGACGATAGAGTCACCTATTACAAGTGTATCATGTGTGTTGTTTAGTCTTAAGGGCTGTGACTGTTCGGCACACTGGCTTTGTGAGATATGTGTTGCACGTGTTTTGTTTTGGGGTAGCGGTTGCTTGGGTGTCTGCTTTGGAGGTCTTTGCTGCTTAGGCAGATCTTTATTTAGAGCCTCCAAGTATGTTTTTGTGTGATTATATGTTTGGTTTGCTGTCGTGGTAGGTCTATGTGAGACTGGAATTGTAGTGAGTGTGGTTTCCTTCTCCTCCTGACTGGTTATGCCAGTACTGAGTTGAGGGAGCTAGCCTCCAGTTTGGCTATATGGTTTCATCTCTCACATGTGTTGGAATTTGTTGGGAGGAGGAGAGGGTTGTCTGTGTACATGAGGCAGTTGTAACATTGCCTCAAGATTCCCAGGTTCACCAGCTGGACTGGAGAGGAGATTGACAACTGACCTTTGGACATGCTAGAATAATATTGGGAATTCCTTAATAATTGAAAACAAGGGCCAGTGGAGAGTGAGGGTGTAGTGCTTTTAATTTTTAGTGCTGACTTATATAATTGCTTTAGTGAGCAAGTGCCAGGTAACTTAAGTGCAATGTGTTACAGGTAACTTAAATGCAAAAATGACAAACAGCAACTTTCTTTCAAGTGAAACAAGGAAATAAGTACAGTAAGCAATGCAGATATCACTAGTGATCCACAGAAGGGCTGAGAAGCCGCGTATTAGGTGGAATTAGTGTTCCAGGGAAATAACAAGCAAACAAACAACAAGCATATAAACAAAGCTAGATTCAGCAGGCCTGGATCTAGTCTATGCTACAGCAAACAAGGTGTACCAATTTCAGTAAGATACAGTTCAAATATTCAGGCACTATAAACCTTTAACCAGAAATTCCCAGCTCAGAAGGGCAGAGTCCAGCCTCTTCTCCAACAAGAGTGCAGACCACGAACCTTCTTAATGTAAAATAACTGGCCTGAAGCCCAAGTGCTTAAACCAGAACTAATACACTTTAAGAATAACAGACACTGGGCTCTCAATCAGCATTTCCCAACTTAGAAGGATGAAAGCTACCTGTCCTGCCACCACAGTGCATGCCACAAACCTTCCTAATGTAAAACAACTGGTCTGAAGCCCAAGTGTTTAATCCAAAAGACTTAGAATGATAGCTACACTTTAATCAAATTACTACCAAGCAGTAATAAATACAATTGAATACTTTAGAGAATGCCTGGATTAGTGCACAAGTTACACAAACAAAGCTAGATTCAGCAGGCCTGAATCCAGTCTATGCCACAGCAAACAAGGCGCACCAACTGCAGTAAGAAGCAGTTCAGATATGCATGCACTATAAGCCTTCAACCAGAAATTCCCAGCTCAGAAGGGCAGAGTCCAGCCTCTCCTCCCACAAGAGTGCAGACCACGAACCCTCTTAATGTAAACCTGTAGTTTTTACATCCTGGAGTTTAACCAGGATATCTCTATATTCTACAGATGACATAGATGGTGTATGGTAGATTCCCAACAGAGTTATATTTAGCAGCATTTATATTAACTATTGTATTTCATCTGGATCACATGGCTTACTAACCTTAAGATGACTAATTGTAAAAACATATCATCTTCCTTAAAGAATTTCTGAGGATTTTTTTTTTACTTCGAAGAATCAAGGAAGACCTCCTTAGAGCATGGAAACAACATTTTATTTTCTTCTGGTCCTTACCAATTTCTCAGCAGTAGTTCAGTTTGACAACAAGGTATTTATTGTCTACCCATGAACTGTACAAATCATCTGGAGTGGTGCTACTCTAGTTTGTCTTAATTGAGTTAAAAGAGCTTTTCTGGGGTCACCTTATCAATGTTTGACTCCCTCCTATGTGTGATACCCAGGAGTCTGTTTTGAGTCTGTGTTGTTGCAGCTCAGTACGGTGCCTCTAGAAGACATTACAAGATGGTACCAGATGAAGGGTGAGAGCTCTGCTGCTGGTGCACAGCTTGGATTCTGATTTGATCCAATCTCATGGATAGCTTGGTTCCTGGATGTAACTGAAATCACTGTTCTTTTGATTGATAATAATGCTAAAAGTGAGGGTTTTTAAGCCTTTTCTAAGTTGGTGCTACCTTGGATTAAATGATAATAATGCCAAAAGTGAGGGTTTTTTAAGCCTTTATTAAGTTGGAGCTACCATGGATTTTATACATCTCTCTCTCTCCCTCTCTCTCTACATATGTGTGTACTAATTTAACCATAGTGAATTGTTGCATCCTGGAAATGCATGTGACAATGAACACACTCAGTACTCTGTGTGATAATTTGTGATCTATTCACATATTCAGTATTCAGCTGCAGTTTCCTACAAAAACTTCTCATCCCTCCTAAGTTTATCCTATTTGATTATTTGTAAAAGAGACTGATCTTCAGTTCACCCCTGTATGTTAACAAATTTATCCCCCATTTTTGCACCAAAGGAAGAATATGGTTGCATTGTACAGTTGTTTTACCTTTAACTAATAACATATTTCTTATTTGTAAATTTGCCACCATTGTAGCATATGACCTTGGAAACTCACCGAACAGGTCATTAAAATCAGCAATTTTATTTGCTTTTTACTCTCAAACATCCTAAGCATATAACTTTCCACTCTTAGCCCAATGATTCAAAACACTGGAGTTTCATGCACCTGAAATTTATCTGACTCCCATACTTGCTTCCAAAATTTCCCATTCATGGAAACAACATCCCAATTTCACAGTCTCATCTTGACCCACTTCTCCAATCCCTCTATGTTCCAAAGCTTGTTTTCATCAAAACACTACTTGCTACCCCATGTTTCCTTTAATGTTAAACATTCTACTGTATATTTACCCATAATGGTCTAGGGTTTTGTCATACCTAAGGGATACACATTTTACAATGGCTAGAAGGCAATATTTAAAATCCTAATGACCCACACTTCCATGCATCACTGGTGGTGTTAGCATTTTCCCATTAATTCTGGAATGGGGTCACAACCCATAAAAAAATCTAACACTAAAGACTGAAACTTGCTAAATATCTTTATTTACAAAAATGAAGATGTTATCTAAGCAAGACATTTTTTTACAGAGAATGTACATCTTAATTACTTGTACCTTTGTGATAAATAAAAACTTCTTTTAACAGCCTAAATCTTTATACCTTACGCTATCTAGTAATGTTTTATCATTGGTATTAACTAACACAGCCACATCATATGCCATTATGCAACACCTAATTACATTCTAGAATCATTTTGTTTTCCAGTCCATTCTCAGACCTCACCAAAGTCTTCTTGGTGCCTTCAGCATAGCAAATGTTTGCATTCTCTGATCATTCAACTCTAGATCTGAAACATTTTCAAAATTCTGTAAATATGAGAATGAAACTAATATATTTTCTTCAGCTTATGAAATCCATAGGATCTAGTCCTCCTCAAACATGCCAAGATGAGAGGTTCCTCATGAAAATGTGAATGTCCAAGCAGGACATATGCTTATTTAGATATTGTACAAAGAACCTGTATAGGAAATAACATCATTTGTAGAAATAATAATGCTCACATTTTTATATATTAATCTGCATTTGGTTATAAAATCTGGCAGAAAATTCAGTTATGAAATAAGAGCCAAATAAAGGACAACTTAATTCAATCAAAGGCTTTTCTGAAATCAATCAGTATGGCTCCTGTGTTCATATTTTTAAGTGAACACAACTTTTTTGTAAAAAACTCTAGGTAATTTGGACACATTGACTAATTTATTTATTTGTACTTTGTTGACTTGGTTACTCTCACTAGTCTTTATGTGGAGTCACAAATTGTCACCATTTAGCTTCATTAAATCAATGCTGAGTGGATTGTATTTCAGAAGAATTTGTCATCACAGAAGTGGCAGATGGAGGGTTAAATGATATGCAGTGAATTTATTTACTGAATGAAGATGAATTAGGTAAAGAGTCAGAGATTTCATGGGGAGATGTTGCTGGTTAATTTTATGATGAGGAAAAACATCAAGGTAAAGAAATAGAATCATTTTTGAAGGACAGCAGAAGGAAGATGACAGTGAGACTATATGAAAAACTTATACTTCAGTGTTGTGTGGTGAAAAAAGTCAAAACCAGATGCTGTTTCTAGACTTAACATAAAGAGAGCCACTGTAAAAATGAAAATAAAGACAGACTGTGCTGTGGACAGATACTATTTATAGGACAACATGATTTCACCTTCGGACTTTAATGTAAACTATGTAATATCATTCATTCACTTAGGTAAAGAGCAGTTTTGTGAGATATAAGTTTTGAATCTGAATTAGTGATGGAGCATTTTTAGAAGTGTGTCAGAAGAAAAAAAACAAATTTTCCTTGGAATGGCTGCATTTTTATAGGGCAAGGAAATCAATTAAAAAAAGAGTTTTTGCAGTTTAGGACATTATGCAGACATTTTAAAAAAAGATGCATGAGTGATTAAAACTAAAGATGAGAGACATTTGCAAAATGGTGGTTGGAAAGTAGAGGTTATGTGAAAAAGGGAGAATAGATTCAACACATGCCTGTTGTGGTATTTTTAACAGTTAACAGAGGTTAACATATGGAAGTCATCCAACAACCTGCTATTCCTGTGCAAGTAATGAGTATTTAATCAATGAGTATAACAATATTTTTAACCAGGGAGGTAAAAAGGCCATATTGCAAATAAATGTGTGTGTTTCTGTAGAATATATAATGAAAGTCACCCTTTATGGCTTGAATGTAAAAAAAGAGATGGTGAACATTAAAATAAAGAAGATAAAATGAAATAAATTCCATGAAGTGAGAAAAGATGGAAATGAAAAAAAAATGTGAACGCAATGTCAGATGAAAGATTTAATGTGGAAAATCCTGGTAACCCCAAACATAACCCAAGGGAGCAAAAATGTGTCAGTAATGGATGAATTCAATAATGTAGGGGAAGTATGTACAGTACAATTAACCCTTTAGGTATCTCCTTTACAAAGTTTTCAGATTCTGCTATCCTTAACCCAGAAATAATTCATGTCTCCACCATGCCCTGAAACTCACTTTTTATCACCTTGTGCTCCATATGCTGCCCTTAGTTTTTCCTTGCCAATATTTAATGAATACACTATTGTTCAGCAGACACTACTCAGTTTTGATAATTTATACTTAAAATTGCCATTTCTCCATCTCATTCTCATTACTTATAGACAATAATTTGTTTTTGTGTGAACTAATGCCTTCCATCTAGAAAATATGTTTATATCATTCCCATTTTTCTTGATGATCTGATAAGGTAAAATCCTAAGCAACTTCTGAATTTATTGTATGCATAATTTATTTTTTCCTACTTTTATGTTTTTATAGTTGTAACTTACAATATCCATTTGTAACTGAAGAAAGCTTGTGTATAATTCTGTTGGAATTTTTCATGTAAGCCATTATTGCCACACTAGTCGTACAACACACCACACCTATTTTAACATCTTCAGAATGAAAAACTCACTCTATTGTGTCCTATGAAGAACTTCATTAAAATACCCAGAAAACATTACCAGTGTCCTATATGTTTAAAGAAACCACATATATGCCTTAATGAAATCTTCTGCTGTATAATATAACCGGCTTGATTATAACAA
>NC_056750.1:131796726-131798417 GCF_019279795.1 Protopterus annectens
TCCATTGGTGGTGGTGGGGGGGGGGGTGCTACACTCCTGAGTTTATCGTCCTTTGGATGGGATGTTAAACTGAGATCTCAAACTAAAGTATTTTAATTCAAAATACTCCCATAAGAGTTTGCTCATGGCATACACCAGGTGTTGTGATGACTATAAGACTCTTCCTCTATAATGATGGATGGCATTATGCTTGGTAGAAGGGACATTACATAGCAGTGTGCACATAATAAGTATTAATGAGCATCACTACCATACTGAACTGTTTCTCACTTGTGGTCCACATAAGTATGTACTACTCTAATAGCAATATCTTTTACATCACAAAAGTGACCTTTCAGCATGGACGACTTTCATTAATGTCATTTATTTATGATTTACAAATGATGCACTATATAAAACTATAAATCTTAAAACTGTAAAGTCGTCATGTATGTAAAGTTATTAACATCAATAGTTTTATTTAGGAATTAAATGTTACATAAGGAAATAACTACTAATACATGTGTTTCAGCATGCAGTTTTGCACAGATGTTTGAAGAAAACCATTTTTTTTCTTATTTTTTCTGTGGTAATGGCTTCTCTATTTAATGTACCAGTGTCTACCATCCATAAAAACTGGTGCTGTATTTTCAGTGATAGTATTATTTTCTGTTACAGTGATATATTCCTATTATCAAAAAATAACTAAAAGTTGAGTATTTTATTGCTAATGACTATCAATATAAAAGTAAAGCTGTATGTGTTTTGCACAACATTGTAACATAATGTACCAAAGTAAAGCTGCATGTGTTCTGCACAACATTGTAACATAATGCCCACACAATAAGTAGCCATGAGAGCAATATTCTTTCATTTTTTTATGAATCTGAATGCTTTAGAAATATATGTCAGAGTGCTTCAAATTGTTTATTCCATTGTATACATGCAGAAAGGCTGTTTTCATTAAGTTTGTGTAGCAGTTTTTAAAATGCATTAATATACTGATTCTGCTGCAGCTATGAATAAGGCACAGATTTAAAAAGGATATTAGAAATTAAAAAAAGTATTACAATTATTTTACTAAACAACAATTTTCATTTTCATTTTAAAGCTTCATAATTATCTCACATTTCAAAGTAAAGCTACAATGAGTGTTTTAGTATGAACTTCAGACATTTTACTATTAATAACAGTAGGGCTCAATAGAGACAGTTTTTTTGAAGAATTTTAACAGATGTATTTCTTAGTTGCAGGTTTCTACATTTTTCAAGACAGTTTGTATATTTCCAGTAATGATGCAAATATTATGGATTTATATTGAAGGAAACATTTTTTTTCATGTATGCAAAGACTAGTTACAGCTTGAATAAAGTACACATGACAGTAAATATTAGTCACATTGCAGGTATTATAGAAACTCCAGTTAATTTGTTTATGCTGACAAGATTTAAACAAACATCCAGCAAGAACATAGTTTAGTTTGCTTTTATTATCTGGAACCTTTGTAAATCTTCATCTGTATAACCTGAGTTTATAAATTAATTAAAAATAAAATATAAAGGAAAAGTGAGGAAGTATGCATGACTTTAGTAACATTTGTTGCTTTCTAACAGCAGTCATTTTGGAATATTCTCCAAATGACATGAAGTTTACATTGATTAAAAGCGCCATAAACTTTATTGACCAAAACAGTCTCACAGTCAAAAGAATAA